>NC_063452.1:44024393-44193232 GCF_020379485.1 Brassica napus
AATTTGTTATGTGTGACTGTTATTTTTTAAATGGATGAAAATTTTGACTTGCATTATGAATCTGTTTATTTAATTAATATGTTTAACCTATTTTCCATAGTCTTATTTTTAGTGATTTAAATTTAAATAGAATAATCTATTTTTAACCTGTTATGCATTGATCAAACCCCATTTTAATGTTTCTTAATATAATTAATATTAATATGTTTGTTCAACTACTTCACACTTCTCTTATTTTGAATGTTTGATAGACAACTTACAACTGCAAACAAATCAAATGTAATTTAATCCACTATAAAATCAAATAATATAAATATTAGCTAAGTATTAATAATTTATTTTTATCAAATAATTTAAATATTCCGACTTAAAGTATATTTTTATTATAAATTACAATAATTTTACTCATTCAAATATTTATTTATTTATTGATATTTTGTTTCAAAATTCGAAATATATTTTAAAATATATTAGTAACTGTTATTTTGTATGTATAATTGGTTTAATATGATTTTATAATTAATAAAATGTTTTTTATATATTTCTATTATAGCTGGGGTATTTTTATGAGTGTTAGATTATTTAATTCTATTTATTATTTGGTGTAATTATTCTTAGAATTTCTTATATAAAATATTAAATACTTTATTTTTTAAGGAGCTGGTTATTTCTGTTTCGGACTACTTATTTGTTGTTCTTGCAATGTGATTCTCTAGTTTTGCCTTGTCCAATTTCATTTCACATGTTTAGTAAGATTTCAGTAAACTGATCTATGCCCAAGATTCAAGACTAATCGCTTGTATTTATTTTAAACAGTGAAGGAAAAACGTAGTTTTATACTAAGAGCTCAAGTTACAAACCTGGCATATCTTTGTACATAAGATAATTGACCAAGAAGAAAAGGATAATTTATCGAGAAAATGACTAAGATAACACTAAAATAGTTTTTGTCATAAATATAGTTTTTAAGAATAAAAATGGCTAAAATATCATTTTATGTTTTATCAAAAAAGATATATATATACTTATATCCCAATGGTAAATTAATTTAGACATTAGGGTTTAGAGTTAAGGGGTGGGGCTTAGGATTTAGGGTTTATGGTTTAGAGTTTAGGTTTTAGGGTTTAGAGTTGGAGAGTGGGGTTTTGGGATAAGATTTCAAATTTTGAAAAATAAAAAAAATTAAAATTTTTCAAAAGATAAAATGCGATTTTGATCATTTTAGTTTTTGAGTGCTATTTTTGTGACATAAACTTAGAAATGTGCTATTTTGAAGATTTGCCCTAATTTATTTGCATTTTATAAATATTCATTATAATGAGTCCGTTTCATCACTCCTGATGCGACACGTCAGCTGGTAAGTGGGCCCCACTTTTAAAAAGTGTGAAAAAATGTCAAGTCTGTGGTTCGAACCCGGGTTACTGTGATATAAACACCAACATTTCTACCACTAAACTAAAGGATACTTTGTACATTGATTGCCGAAACTAATATATATTTATGAATGATTTCTTATAGTGGATCCCACACATAACTGTAATGTTTCAATACTCACGTGTAACTTTGATCATCGAAACCTATTTAGTAAAATCCGCATTCTGCCCCAATAAAACTTATAAGTGGGCTAAACCTCTTTTGTATGTATCTAGGATTTTTATAGTACTCTGTCTCCACCGATAAACCGAAGCGTTACCCTTTTAGCTTATCAAAAAAAATTCTGAAACTTTTCATCTACACCTCTCTATATCTTCAACGATCAGTTATGGTACAGTTTCACCTCTGCAACGATCCGTCTCAGTATATCTAATTCCTCGAACAAACCTTGAGACCCATATCTCTTATTAAATTACTCTTAAATTGAACTGTCGCAACTTTTAGCCAACCTTCGAAGATGTCAGCCTCCAGTGTTGTTGCTTAATCGGTCATTGTCCCCGCCACCTTTCTCCGCCTAGAACATAGTACCCAGGAAAAGGTATTGACAATTTGATTTTCTATGGAATACTATATACTATATTTGTTTAATCAATATTCAAGCTATCAGTTTTAATACTTTAAGTCTATGTTTCTCTGGGTAGAATTCCGAGACCCACGTTTTTATCCCAGTTCGTGTGAATCACTACCATCCATTGCTACGATAGGGGGTCGATCGTGAAAGTTGATTGATCGCTTTGAAGTTGTCCGATTAACTAATATGATGTAAACTCTGTTCTGATGAGCTATAACGGAAAGTTATTTGGTTGCTAGGACTAACAGAGGCTGCAAGGCTGGGTACGTCTCAGGCGGAGCTGAAGGACGGTACAACTAGAGCGCCTATTGTCCGGTTTTTGTCGTGCCAATGTGCTATGGAACTTAAGCCTTCCTAGGAGAATCCAGATCACTTCGAAACGTTGGCTGTCATTTTCAACAGGTACCACCAAGATGTAAATTTTTTTTATGTTTGTGGTGTGGTTCGACTCAAGATTGAAACTTTTGCTGATGAAATAATGATTTTATGGATGCATGTCAATTAGATTTACGAGGCTACAAACTGTACACTGTACATTGCAGGGAAAAATTGCTATATATGGTTCAGTTGTAACACCGGTGTGGTGCAATGGGGATGGAAATGGTAACCAAAGGTGTGCATAATGTTATTGAGTTCCTCAGCGATGATTCCCCTGACACGGATGTGATCGGAATCTCTGGTGAGTTCCTTTTGTATGTTATTGGTTTGATTTTAAAACAATGTCTTTTAGCTTAGTGTCATCTTGAGAAAACTTGAAATTTATTGGTCAAATAACTTCTTCTCCGACATTAACAAACCTGATGCGGTGAACTGCATCGAGGGACATGGCAATAATTAGAAGAAAGATAGGGAACAAGGTGTTGAAAACGAGTGTGTCTGGCTTGGTGGAGCTCAATATACTCAAGAACCTCACCGTCTATGTTGTTGCAGGCTCTCTAGGTGGATTCAAATCACATGCCAGAAACATAATGTTTGATGTATTCATAGCTACTTGCCAAGATCCAGCCTAAAACATGGAGAGCTCTCAAATTGATGGAAGCCATTAATAGCAATCACTGTACCTTCACTATCTTCACCATCACTGAAGATACCATAATAGAGAACCATGGCAAGGTTGTCTAATTTTACTTGTTATCACGTTCATGTATTTCAGGAGCACAGTGAGAACATTCTTCCAAGCAGTGAAGGTGACGTAGGATTGGCAGCATCATCGGGCCCGTCTGTTTTGGGAGACAAGGTCGATGAGGAATGTGCTGCAGCAGATCCTCCAGAGATTTCAGACGCTCAGAACAACCGCAAGCGCTGCCGTGAGTGATTGGAAATATCTATTATATTCCTATTAGCCCGTCAACGTCTTTTCTATGCATTTTTAAAAACTGCTATTATCTTTGTTTTCCATCATAAACTTTGGATATTTTTTCCCTTGCATGTTTTCTCTGTTCGGAGATTTTATTTCTATTTTGGATTATTAATGAAACGTCGACGGGTTCTAACTCATACAAGATTTGTCAGTGGTGTATTTTTTTGGTTTACCTATTTCTGACATTTTTTTTGTCCACCAGAAACTATTTTTAACAAAGTCGAATAAAACTCTAAAAATAAATAATTTTGCAACCATATAATTTTATAAATTTTTCTAGAGTTATTAATTTTTTTTTAAAATAGTTTATTACAATTCTATATTTTTGAAATTAATTTAGGTAAAATAAGAAAATGATTTAATTTATTGTTTGATAAATTGTTTAATTTTTTGAATTCAAATTTTATATTTTGTTCCTTACACTATTTGTTTTATATACTAACAACTACCTAAGTAAATACTAAAGAACTTCATAAACTTTATCTTTTGAACATGAAAGCACTAATAACACTAATGGTCGATCAAATCATTACGAAAATAATGCATATGAATTTGCCGGTCATTCTTATATCAACTTAATTCAAACTGTGTGACTTCCAAATGTTATGTTCATCTCATTATATACAACACGGAAAAACAAAATTGGAAAAAAATAAACGACAAAATCCCGTATACAAAACTACATAACGATCAATAACTTATCCGGCGGCGGTTCCGCGCTTGCGCGTAGGCTATACCCCTAGTTATTACCATATCGAGGATCAAAAAAGTTATCTGTGCTATTTGTTGACTTCCTTTCATACATCACTTCTTTCAGGTATTTAGATTCATTGCTAATAAGTAATAAGCATACTTAAATGGTCGGTCTTTGAAATGATATGCAATAAGAATTGAGAACTACATGTTCTTGTTAATTAAAGAGATTAAATATATAAATAAATAAAATAACTTGGCAGACGACGCTCGCCACCCATTCTCGAAATGACCAATTGATGAAATGTTTTTAGTAACAACATTTGATACGTAATGACTCTTCATATCTCACCAGTCAAATATCAAACATACTTATTTGATGGAAAATATAAGAACAATACTTAGTTTCACCCCTACGATGAATAATTAAATTCACCTCATCATTTATAACCAATCAAAGTATAATGTATGATTAGTTAAAAAATAATAAAATTAAAAAAATAAATGACTAAGAAAAACAACACCGACATTAAAGTCGTCTGCAAAATCCGAAACTCTAAAAATCAAAAATCTAAACCCTAAACCTAAAATCTAAACTTTAAACCCAAAATCATAAACCTTAAACCCTAAACTCTAAACCCAAAATTCTAAACCCTAAACCCAAAACTCTAACCCTAAATCATAAATCCTAAACCTTAAACCCAAAACATAACCCTAAATTAAACCCTAAACGCATTACTTGATCATAGTTCGGGTTTATGGTTTAGAGTTATGGGTTTAGGGTTTAGAATTTAAGGTTTAGAGTTTAGGGGTTAGAATTGATGGTTTAGGGTTTATTGCTTAGATTTTTGGGTTTAGAGTTTAGGATTTTGGGTTTAGAGTTTAGCGTTTAGGATTTTGGGTTTAAAATTTAGGATTTAGGGTTTAGGATTTGGATTTAGAGTTTAGAATTTGAGGTTTAGGGTTTAGATTTTAGATTTTTTAGAATCTCGGGTTTTTTTAAATGGTATTAAAGTTGATGTTGTTTTTTCAGCCATTTTTAAAAAATTTTATTGCATTTTTTAACTAATTCTACATGGCACTATGGTTGGTTATAAAAAGTGAGGTGAATTTAACTATTCACCGTCTCTAAATATAACCATGTTCTTCATTTTAATGGTTATAATAATTTCACTTATTTTATTGATCACACCATGATTTAAAAAAAAAAACTTAATAGCTTAAACAAATACCGTAGACGCTTAAAGGCTAAAATCAATAAAACCAACAGAACTAATGGTCGGAAAATAATACAAAAACATTCTAAGCAGAAAGAATACATTGGTTTATAAACTCACTTCACTACAAGAGGTATTGTTAGCAATAAACGGTGAAGATTTATCTAATATGAACTAAGTAGAGAATCAACGGCTGAGATATCTCCTTTTCTTAGCGGTTTTTAAAGACAATGATGATGTCAACGACGTATCACCGCCATCAGAGTAGTCAAGATCCATATCCCGTCGCGTTCTTTTAACCACCAGACCTCCATCGCCGGAGAAACTTTCCTCTCCGCTACTAACGGAAGACGACGATGAACTCATCACCGGAGCAGCACCCCACGGCACCACCTGTTTCTCCGCTTCTTCTTCACCTTCCTCACAATCATCATTATTGTTACTATTAATCTCTTTCTTCAGATTCTGATTACTGCTGCCGGCGACGGAGTTGTTCTTACGAGCTAGACAAGACTCGCAGATTGAAACCGTTGGACCGAAACGAAGTCCCGAGGCTTTCCAAGGCGTCGGAGATTGACACACGTTGCAGAGAAGACAGCGTGTGTGCTTAGCCACCAGAAAATTAGCTCCGTGAACCTTTCCGTCGCAGTCCCAGCATAAGCTCGCCTGGTCCGACTCGCAGAACATCCTCGCTACACGGTCACATAACTCACACTTCTTCTTCGCCATCTTCAGATAGTTTCTTTACTTCTTTTGAAATAAAGTTTTGATCCTTTCTTTTGTCTCTCTTCTCTTCTCTTCTCTATCTTGTTTCTTCTGCGGACACAAATAAGGGAGCAAAACGTGAATTTGCATTCGAGAATTTAGTGGCTAGGTTTATGTGATTAAAATTCTTTGAGGGTATTCTCATCTTTTGCAAATACAAATTTTGATTTTTTACATATTTTTATTTTTTATAATTAACACCCGTATTTGAAGGATTATTCGTCAAAACTTGCAAACCTCTGGTTGATAATTATTGTATAACTTTTGAAATTATTTAGGTTCCGCGGCTGAGCATTATCCTTGACTTTCTTAATAATAATGCAAATTAGTATTTAAAGTAATTTGTTTTAAATATACTAGGTCCTGAAAGTCTGAAACCATGTACCGGGACATGGCCCTGTGGGCGCAACTTTACATGTCGACATATGTTTCTTCGAGAGATATTTTTGCAAATGAGTTTTAGTGGGTGAGGTGGCGAGGTTACAGCCCCGCAAGGGGGAGGAGCAAGATTCCAACATACCCTACGTGGATGAATCAGGTTCTCAGATACAAACGTATTCCCACCTGGGATTTGTCCGGACCATGTTATACGTAGATTGGTTTATGTCGGAAATGTTAAAGCATTGCATACCACTCCCTCTCCTCTATATAAAGAGTTTCCAATTGTAAAATTTGTTTCTCAAGATGAATAGCAGAGTTTTCTCTGATGAGCATCATTAATGCAGTTTCTAAGATGAGTTTTTAAACAAAAAAAGGCATTTAAGTAAATCAAAAAGAAAAGAAATAAGGATAACCGATCCTTAATTAAGCGTTTTTGAAACCGATCGCAAAGGAGACTCTTATTACACGTGTCGGCTTTTGTGATTTTTGTTTCCTTTCTTCTCCCAAATCGATTTGCGATGGCCGACGAAGATTTCCAGTCTCGCGTCGAGAGGATCTTCGGATCTCTCGCCTTCTCCCGCTCCACGTCTTCTACTACCTCCACGTCTTCTGCGCCGCCGCTGCGGAAAACGCAATCGGGCTCGGTGTGGTCTCTCTCCGGCGCAGAAGTGGAGAAGAGGGAGTGGAAGCGAGAGCAGCTCGCTTCGTACGATAAGGAAGAGATGCCTTGTGCGTCATCGTTCGACGAGATTCTGAGGCAGCAGAGGATCTCGAGCACTGATCGGAAGGAGGGTGAGGAAGGTGGTGACGAGGATTTTGGTGATGAGGATGATGATTGGAGCATCAGAGCATCCATGGGCCTTGACCGTACTCTCGATGATGAGGTATAATCAATTCTTCTTTAAATTGTTTTGGTTAGGTAACGATTGTGCAAGTTAGAAAACGCTTGAGTAAAACTAGGGAACAATTGAATTCATATGTATTCATATCATTAGCCTGGAGATCGTTAGGTTTTGTAGTACGTGAACTTTCAACACAATGATCTTGATATGAACCTTTGTTCACACATGAAGAATTAAAAGATTTAGACTAAGGTTCGTATCAGTTTAAATTAATTTTAATCTCTAAGAGAGATTTAGCTTAGTGTTAAGAGAAATGGTAGCCTAAATTTTCTAGTTCTTTTGCAAATTAAAAGGTTCGTATCAGTTTCCAATTGAAGGTTCTTGAATTTACAATTTTTATTGTTAACAGTCGTAGGCTTAGTAGGAAAACATCTCGTTTTCTTTGATACTGAGCATTGTTTCTATACCTTTTGCTGTGAAACAATTTTTTTTTAATTCATAAACCATTGAAACAATTCTTCACGGCTTGAAATTTTTGCTTCTTGACGCAGGACGAAAAAGATGAGTATGATAAGGTCGCACTAGGGAAAGAGGATGGTGGTAAAGGCGTGTCTATGGAAGATGCCATTTCGAGACCTTGTGGTGTGCGGATTCGGGACCCTTGTGCTAACCATGCTGCTGTAAAAATGAGGTTGAAGGAAGATGAACTCGAGGCCAACAAGTAAGGTTTTCTTGTTTATGTTTCTTCTTATTGAGTAAGTGATCTTTTTCGATTCTTCTAAAAATTTTAATTTTTTTTTAAGAACTCTTAATTAAGAAACTCCCATTGGACCACTCAAAATGAGAGTTTCTTAACTAGAGTTCTTAAGTCTACTTAAGTACATTTATATAATTAAATAATCATTAAGAAACCCAAGTGGATTTCATGGGATAATCATGCTCTAAGAGCATGTTTATTGCTGTATCTTAACAGCATATCTTACATTAAATGTAATTAAAAGAATTAAACCAAAAATGAAAAGCAGAAAACGCGTCTCTTAATTAAGAACAATAAGACACGGTCCCTTAGGGGCACGTGTCACGCCTCAGTTTGGCAGAGGATAGGTGGAGACCTTGGTCCCGTCTCATTTGTCGCGTATGTTTCTCTTTCTCTCCGTCTCGATTCTCTCCGAGGCGAGAAGACGATCTCTCATCGTATCGGCGGTGAAGTTTCTGTCGGTGACTCTCGTGGACGAAGGAAGACGGCGGGTCTCTTTCCGGTGCTTTCCTCCACCCAGGAAGCCGGGGACCTCTCTATCTTGGTGGTTCTCTGAGGCGAAGACCAAACGGTGAATCTCAATCGACTGCTCCGCCGAATCGAAAGGTAAAGCTTCGTTGATATGTATATATGTTTGAAGATTTCGATTATGCATGTCTCATATCGTGTCTTAATTTGAATATCTATGTTTGAATGTTAATTTGTTTTGATATTTTATGTCTTCCTGTCTTTAGATTGATATATCAAGAGGCGTGATGAAGGGGTTAAGGGACGATGAAGAAACTCGACACTGATGGTTCCAGTTGTGCATCAAGGTAAAAGCCATCAATTTCCTCGGTTGAATTTGATAAAAATCATGTCTTAGGTGTCTTTAATTGGTTAAAGCAAAGTCTTGTAAATTATGGTTAAATATATCGATTAATGATGTCTTAGATTGTGTCTTAACATGAATCTCTATGTAAAGAACTTTAATTTGTTCATCAAGGTAAAAGCTTTCTCTTTGGTCTGTTGTATTTAATAAATGCTATCTCTTTGGTCTGTTGTTATAGGTTTGGTAATAAATTCTCTGTTCAAGTGGTTAGTGTTAGATTAGAGTTGTAATAAATAGATTTTTATGGTTAGATAGAAATCAATTGTTAGATAGAAATGAATGGTGTAGATATATGTCAACTCGTGTGATCAATGCTTTCATCCAAGGTTTGCGTCTTTAAAAATCTTCCCTTCTCCTCTTATTCAAACCGTGTTCTTGTCACTTCTTTTCACTTCTGTTCTTCTCACTTCTGTTCTTCTCGCTTCTGTTCTTTTGTTTCTTTCTCCCTTCAGCGTGCTTCAGTATGGATTCTTCTCCATCCACGCATACTTCAAAGTTTGTTGACTTACTTAACAGTCAACAAACCATTTCCTTCGGTAACTTTGAAGATTGTGTTGAACAATCTTCAAACTTTGGCCCTACTCCTGCCCAGCGTAGAGAAAGGAGGAAATGGACGCCTACGGATGATGTTCTCCTCATCAGCTCGTGGTTAAACACGAGCAAAGACCCTGTAGTGGGCAACGAGCAAAAATCAGGAGCATTTTGGACACGAGTTGCGGCCTACTTCGCGGCAAGTCCTCAAGTTGCTGGCTGTGAACAGAGAGAGGCAGCCCACTGCAAGCAGCGTTGGCACAAGATGAACGACCTCGTCTGCAAGTTTTGTGGATCATATGAGGCGGCTACTAGAGAGAAAAGCAGTGGGCAAAATGAGAATGATATTCTCAAATTGGCTCATCAGATATTCTACAACAACCACAACAAGAAATTTACACTTGACCACGCTTGGAAAGAGCTCCGGAACGACCAGAAGTGGTGTGAGCAATCCACTGCCAAGACCGAGGGAATCTCAAAAAAAAGAAAATGTGAGGACGGTGCAGATTCATCAACCTCTCGAGCAACTGAATCCACCCGTCCTCAGGGGGTTAAGGCTGCAAAGGCTAGTGGGAAGAAGCCGGTGGTAAAGGAGAAAGGGCTTAATGATTTTCAGACAATGTGGTCTATAAAACAACAGGATTTGGTCATCAAAGAACGGTTGTCTAAGATGAGTCTACTTGACAATCTTATTGCCAAAAAAGAACCGTTGGGGGAGTCTGAAGAAGCCCTCAAGAATAAGCTAATTAATGATTTGTTGTTTAATTAGTTTAGCTCTAAGCGTAGTTGTTTAAATTTCCCTTGTTCTTGTTCTTGTTATGTTGTTGTTGCTATGTTGTTCTTTGTTCTTGTTGTTGTAAAATGTTATGTGTCGGTTATGGCTAAAATGTAGTTGTTTAAACTTCTTGTTGTTACATGTTCTTGTTGCTAAAATGTTTCTCGGTTATGGCTAAAATGTTTCTCGGTTATGGCTAGTGGTGTTGATCAAATGTTCTGTTCTAAAATGCAGGTGTGTGTTCACAGCATGGAGCATTGGGAGTCCGTGTGTGCTGACTTCTTGTGTCACGAAAATAAGGGCATAGCTGGTACTCTTGTGGTGCTGTCTTCTTGTGTCACGTTATTTATGTTGTTGCTGTCTTCTTGTGTCACGAGTTTTGATTATCAGAGCATTTTTGGCTCTTGTTGTTGTACCCTTGTCATGTATGTCTTCTTGTGTCAAGTTATATATGTGTGTCATGTATGTACTTTTTATAAATTTCAGATACAATACTTCTCTTTATATATCAGAAACAATCACTAAACTTTCTCACATTCAACTCTCTCATATCTTTCTCCTCATCATTCTCGTTTATCATTCTTCTCTTTACCATTAACCAATCACTAAACAATCATTCTTCTCTTTATCATTCTCGTCTCACATCCTTCTCACCATTCTCTTCGCTTATCATTCTCGTTTATCACCATTCGCTTATCATTAACCAATCACTAAACAATCACTCTTCTCACCAAATAAACCTCTCATGGCATCTTCTTCACATCACAATTTCGACCGATCACTTGATGAAGCTTTTGACGAAGCTTTTGATGAATATTTCGATAAAGCTTTTGAAAATTTGTGTAATGTGAATGGAGATCAAGAAGCTGAAAGGAAGACAAGAAAAAAACGAGTTTTTATCGAACGCAATCGTGAAGAAGGCCATATCCGGTTGTGGAATGATTATTTCAGTGACACTCCAACATATCCTGAAAATCTATTCCGGCGACGATTTAGAATGAACAAGCCATTGTTCATGCGTATTGTTGATCGTCTCTCCAATGAAGTTACATTCTTTCGTCAAAAGAAGGACTGTATCAGAAGGCTTGGTCTCTCTACACTTCAAAAGTGTACAGCAGCTATTCGTGTGTTGGCATATGGTTCTGCGCTTGATGCGGTCGACGAATACCTCAGGCTCGGTTCAACCACTACTCGGTTATGTGTGGAAAATTTTGTGGAAGCAATAACAAATTTGTTCGGCGATGAGTACCTAAGAAGACCAACACCAGATGATCTTCAACGTCTTCTTCATATTGGAGAGCTTCGTGGATTTACCGGAATGATAGGAAGCATCGATTGTATGCATTGGGAGTGGAAGAATTGTCCCACCGCTTGGAAAGGGCAATATTCTCGTGGCTCGGGCAAACCCACAATTGTTTTAGAGGCGGTTGCTTCATATGATCTCTGGATATGACATGCGTTTTTTGGACCTCCAGGTACCTTAAATGATATTAATGTTCTTGATCGCTCACCTGTTTTTGATGACATAATAAATGGTCGAGCTCCGCAAGTGAATTTCTCGGTCAACGGAAACGAGTATAATTTGGCTTACTATCTCACCGATGGTATTTATCCGAAATGGGCAACTTTTATCCAATCTATTCCAATTCCACAAGGGCCGAAAGCAGTTTTATTTGCTCAACGTCAAGAAGCTGCCAGAAAAATGTCGAGCGTGCTTTCGGAGTCTTACAAGCTCGATTTGCCATTGTTAAAAATCCGGCACTTTCTTGGGATAAAGTCAAGATTGGAAAGATTATGATGTTTATAGTAGAAGACGAACGAGATGAATACACTCAATATGATAGTAGAAGACGAACGAGATGAATACACTCAATATGATGTTTCGGATTTCCAACAAAGAGAAGGCAGCGGAAGTTCACATGTCGATCTCACATATTCGACAGATATCCCAACAAATATCGCCAATCAGATGGGTGTTCGAACCAGAATTCGTGATAGACAAGCACATCAACAACTGAAAGGTGATTTGGTTGAACATATATGGCGTAAATTTGGACATGATCAAGACAACAACTGAGCTTCGATGCCTCTTTCAAATTATTATCGTTTTTAAGTAATCTTTGTTTTATGTTTTTATGCTTTAATGTTTTTATTTTAAAATTTATGTTTCAAATAATATGCTTAACTTTGTTTTTTTTTAAATAAAATTATGTTTAATAATTTTTTATTTTTAAGAATCTCTAATTAAGATACTACCAATAAACCACTAACATTAAGGATCTCTTAACAAAGTAGCTTAACTTCACTTAAATACTAAAAAAATCATTAAGAGCCCTTGAGTGGGGTTTACCAATAAACATGCTCTAAGTAACTAACTTTTTCGATCTCGTTTTCATCTGATAGTAACGATGTATTGATTTTGAATGTTTCTATGGAAAAACCGTAGTTAAATACGCTAAACAACATCCATAGTTGGAATCTAGTGTGACATTTCTCTATGTCACAACGAGCATTAATTAGAATTAGGGCTGAGCAAATAAACCGAACTCGTAAACCCGAACCCGATCCGATAAAAATAAATCCGAACCGATCCGAACCCGGCATAAATACCAAATGGATCTTGTTTTATGGTATTTCGGGTTATAGGTATTATCCGAACCGAACCCGAACCTAAATGGATACCCGATAGAATCCGAAACATTCAAAATTTCCAAAAAGTACTTGTACCAAACATGATCTCAATTCCTAATATGTATTCCAAATATATTGAACATATAAAATAATTATCTATTATATGAATATTGATGGTTGAAGGTGGCGGTTGAAGGTTGAAGTTTTTAAATTTTGGTTTTGTTTTCATTAAATAATGCTTTTCATTTTGAAGTTAGTTTTCATTTTATGTTTTTATTTATTTGGTTTTCTTTCGATCAATAACTATGTTTACCTTTCACTTGATTTTGAATGATCACATTTGATGTTCCTTTTTTTTTTTTTTTGAACTGATTTTATTTATGTTTTGGTTACAAAATATGTACAAATCAAGTATTTTAAAACCGAATAACCGATTTTACTTATTTTTTGGTTACAAAGTAGATATAAATCAGGTACATCTAAACCGAAGAACCGATTGGGACCCGAATCCGAAAGTACATCGGGTTGTACCGGTTCTTTGAAGATTTACTAACCCGACCGGAACCCGATAGAACCCGAACCAGTCCCGAACCGAATTTTCATATAACCCGAATGGGACTGATTTTGATAAACCCGAAAAACCGAAATCCGATTGGACTAAACCGAAGCCCGATTGGGACCCCGAATGCCCAAGCCTAATTAGAATGTAGAATGACTTTAGTAGGTGACTACAAGCTCATACTTCTGGCCAGTCTTGTCATAAAAAAAAAACAACAAAGCCTTTTTGTATTTCTTTCTCAGTGAGTGTTTTTCGAAGACTGGTTGAGCTAGCGGCTCCAGTTTTCCTATGAATAAGCAAGAACTCATAAATATGCCATGGTTGATATGAGTGTGTTAGAGACTTTGCTTGATTCACACGTAACTAGCAATCCGAAGAAGCATACATTCTGCCAAAAAAAAAAAAAAAAAAAAAAAAAAAAAAAAAACAATAGGTAATTTGTTACTAATATAATCCGGAATTGGAATATCTGTAAGTTTGTCCCATCATAAATCGTATTCTACATATATTCAGCCAAATTCTGGTGATGATTACTTGCCAAGAGGTCTTCTTCTTACATTATACATTATGAAATGATGAAATATGCAAACTTTGGCACGGTTAAAAGAAAATAAGCTTTGGCCCGGTTTAAGAACGTCCCTTCGGATAAACTTGTGTTGTTATTGGCATTGCCATATCTAAAGAAAAGTTTTAGTATAGTTTATGATGTAAAATCAACATCGAATGTACAATTGTAAGAATGCAACTCTGGATAATTACAAAATGTATATTTGGGAAGAAAAAATGAAAAATGTCCTGGTAAAAATATGGATTGTTAAGAAAAATGGAAACAGGTTATTAATATTTAATATACACTGATTTTGTATTTTCTTATTTACGGTGTAATTATTTCCTTTAATTTTTCTTTAAAAAAAATTATTTCCTTTAATTGTTTCGAACTACCTTTTTTTCTTTTTTTTTTCTAAAACGTATTAGGAACGTTATCAAAAGAAATTAAACAACGGTGTATCACGATTACATAAGTAAATAAATCTTAAATATAAATTCACATTATTCCACCAGAAAAATAGCATTATTTCTAAATTAGGGTTCATCGAATCGTTACATCTGCCAAAAGAGGGCTTTAAACCTTTTCATTGATGTCGGCAGAAGGGCACTAGAACTAAATCAATACATTGAAGATCAGTAGGTAAACCGAGAAAATCGAATTAGGGTTTATCCGATTTGTGAGACTTGATGGGTATCGTTGGTTCCAAGGCAGATCACAACACTCCTTTGCTGAATCTGTGTAAAGAGAGGAAGGAACTGATCAGAGCAGCTAGAGATGCCCGTTACCACTTAGCTAAATCTCATCTTCTTTACTTTCAATCTCTTTTGGATTTCACTAACGCTCTGAATCAGTTTGTGCACAAGGACTTGATCGTGATTCCATATTCGGATGACGATTCGTCTAGCGAGTTGGTGTGTTCTGGTTCATCAGATTCAGATTCGGAGTCTGATTCAGACTCTAATTCTCATTGTTTAGCATGTGATGAATCTCAAGCAGTTCCGTTGAGCAAGGATGATGATCAAAACCCGCAAAAACCCTCGTCTGGAGAGCAGGCTTGCGGCTCAAGTAACAATGTTCAGGAGGGTATAGAGAAGTCAAGTGAAGGTGTAGGGTTAGTGGAGAAAGTGCCCGTGATTGCTCCGGTTGAAGATGAGAAGAGAGTTTTGGAGACTTTTCCTTCTAGTAACCAGCAGAACAGTTTCCATGGTCACGATCTATTCGGTTTGTACGATTTCTTGGCTAACACGGAGCTGGTTTATACTGAACCGGATCAGAGGTATGAGACTGAGAGTGATGTATGGAGAGAGATTAGGGAGAGAGAAGGGATCCCTGATTTGGAATCTGATAGTGATCACAACGGTCTTGTAAGGAAGAAGAATGTTCAAGAAAGCTCTTCAACGGGTAAAGACGCAGGGGAAGTTGACAAGAGGGAAGTGAATATTAGTGATGAAGAAAACTCTTCAACTGCTAACGTTGTAGGTGAAGTTGATAAGAGTGATACTGAAGCAAACACTAGTAATGGCAAGGCTGATGATGTCGATGAAACGTGCACGCAAGAGAAGCAAACAAGTCCAGAGACTGCTACTGAAGTGACAAGATCAGACGAGGAGCTTAGTGACGAAGCATATGAGTCTAGTTCTTCTTCTTCTTCTTTTTGTTCAGGTTCGGGTCATACTGATCTCAGGAACGTAGTAGAAAAGATCAATAGTATAAGCAAGAAAGCTGCGAGTAGCAGTGAAGTCTCTGATCTGCTTGAAGTGAGTAAAGTCATTCCTCATCAACCATTAGGATCCCAATTCAAGGAACTTGCTTCAAGATTACTCGGTAGTTCCAAGAGCTCGACTCGTGCTTTGCTCTTAAGACGTGGCTTGCCCCAAGATAACCTCGCCGTTTCGCTTTCCATGACACTAGAGAAGCTTTACGTGTGGGAAAAGAAACTTCACGCAGAAGTTACCGCCGAAGAAAAGCTTAGGGTTTTGTACGAAAAAGGCTACAGTTTTCTAAAGAGCCTTGATCAGAGCGGAGCAGAACCGAGCGAGATTTACGAGGCCGAAGCTGAGGTTAAGCTTCATTTATCCAAGGTTAATGTTTCGGTTCGAGCGGTTGAGACAGTTTCAATGAGGATTCATAAGATAAGAGACGGAGAGCTTTCGTTTCAGGTGAATAAGATCATCAATGTGTTCAAAGAGATGTGGAGATTCTTGGCGAAATGTCACCATAAGCAGTTTCAAGCGATCACGAGAAGCAAGTCTTGCGTTCACGTGGTTGAAAAAGGATCTAGGAAAGTGACGCAGAAGGTCGAAGAACAGATGAGAAGATTTAAAGAGTCTTTGCGAAGCTACATTGATGCACACAGAGGTTTCGTTAGGTTCTTAAACGAGTGGCTTAACCGAAACATCATGGAGGAGGACGACCAAACAAAGACAGAAGCTCCTGAGATATTTAGGGTATGTAGCGAGTGGCTAAGAGAGATTGTGAATGTAGATGAAGTCAAAGTGTTGAGTGCTGTTGAAGAAATGGAGTTGAGATTTCGAGGCTTAGGGTTTAAGCAATTAGAGGAGGAGAAAGTGAGGTTGAGAACAGAGAGGTTGTGTAAGGAGCTGGAAACGAAGACGAAGGAAGTGGAGGAGAGTTGGGGAGCGCAGGTTGAGGAGGTGATGGGACCGGAACTGCTGTCGTTGAGAGAGAGTGCGACTCACGAAACAGAAAAGCATGAGGGACTGATCAGAGAGATTAACGACGCTGTTTCAATGACTTTGCAAGAGTGTTTGGTTCATGTCTTCGAGGCCTTGGAGGGTTTTTGTTTTGGTAATTTTAAGGCATATCAGAACATTAGAATCGTTTCGACAGAAACAGAAACTATGTTATTGTGTTAATCATAGAAACAAATATGTAAATAAAGAATTTTTTTTTTTAGTTTACAAAAAAAAAATGTAAATAAAGAAAATAAATGTTATAAATCGATTGGTGGATGTCCATAACCGGTCCGGTCCATAACCGGCCCAACACCTAGAGGGAGTGTCGGCCAATCCTAGAGAGAGACAGCCGCATGAAGAGAAGAAGAGAGAGACGGTTTATGAGAAAAGGAAACTATTTTTCTTTTTCCTTATATTTGTACACTTTTCATATTATGTCTTTCCTTTTATTTATCTTGTAACCCCCACATAAAGGGAATACTTATGATTAATGAAATACACAGAAACTTACAGTTCTAAATCCTAAGTTTTACAACACGTATCAGCACGACAGCTCTAACACCCTGAGCCTAAAACCAAATCGCTAAAACCCTAAAACCCTAAACGAAGAGGAATCTGCCTTGAAACTTCAAAGAGGTCGTTCTCCCAAACCGTGAGGACCCAGAAAACGATCAAGATATCAAATCAAAGCCCTTGCCGAGACGAATCAGTCAGTACAAACCGCTTGTCGATCTGACCACCGACGTGCCCTCACGCACAGATACGGTGCGCGCCGATTTGCTTTGGAACCCTAATCCGAACCCGACGAACCTTAATCCGTCCCCGCGTCTGTTCCAGCTCGTATCCACCTGATCAGCTCCAGCTCCAAGGCGTTCCTGATCCTAGACGAACTCAGCTCCATCTTGATCCGGGACAGCTCGCGTTCCAGACAGCAAAGCTTCCCGTTCGCATCAGAGCCGCTCGCAATCCCGACTGCAACAGCTCCCGTTCGACGATCAGCTGCTCGCATCTCCAACCTCAATCCGTTCGCGTCCAGGCCAGCTCGTGTCCAGCTCGCGTTCCTGCCCAGCTCGAGGTTCATTCTCTTGGTGGTCCAGTTTCAACAATCTACAAACCTAAAGGTATTTCAAATTCTAAGAACATAGAATCGAATTTGGATTGATTGTAAAGAAAGAAACCCTAAAACCTAATCTCTAAGATAAAGCCATAGGATAATAGATCAAACCCTAGATGAGTAAATCGAAGCTGTATAAGTTCTATCCCCAAACCTAAAACGAGATTGATCCATTGATCAATTAAAATCAAATCCTTAATGGTTTTGAATCTCAAATCAAATTCTTTTGATCTAAGATCAAATTTTCGAAAATCCTAAAACCCTAATTCGAAAACTATTGATAGATTGCTTGCTTGATATAATCCGAATTTGATTGATTGATCTGATTAGGATTGTTGCTAGAATTGATTAATTGCTTACTGTTTTAAAATCCGAACCTGATCATGATTGCTTAAATAATTAAACCCGAATCTGATTGTTTGTGATTGAATTGTTTCTGAATATGAATCACCTAGAAACCGATTGCTAGGATCTCATACTGAAATTTGATTGTTTGAATTAAATTAATTGTTTGAGATTTCATGCTTTCATAATCACTTAGAAACCTGATTGCTAAGGTGTTTAAAACTGGTTGCATTATGATCATATAGAAACCGATTAAGATTGTTCATGCCATTAGCTGTGTGAGTTGTCTTGCATCCATGATTATCACTTAGAAAATTTTTAGGATTGATTTTATTGCTTATAATCATCCTGTAGCCGTGTGGCTTGCATCAATATTACTAGGATAAGTAAATCATCTCGTTTGGTCGTGAGACCAATAATGCATTATAACCTGATCATTTTGTTTGCATATGATACTTCTTAGAAATTTTTTTTTCTGGTCCATGTGACATAAACTATTATTATAAAGCTATAAAAATATTCTAAAAGTATTAATAATTGTTTTCAGATGTCGAAAATCAACTTGGATTTTGTTGCCCTAAATCTCTCAGGAGATAATTACCTGCAATGGGTGCTTGATACTAAGTTTGTATTGAAATCCAAGGGCCTCGGTGAATGTATTGCCAAGGACAATAATGCAAGTAAGAAAGATCGATACAAGGCAATATTAATTATTCGCCATCATCTTATAGAGAGTCTCAAAGATCAGTACATAACTATTGAGAATCCTCTAGACCTTTGGAACAAGTTAAAACAAAGATATGATCACCAAAGGTTGGTGTTATTGCCAAAGGCTAGATATGATTGGATGAGTCTCAGGATCCAGGACTTCAAGTCCGTGGATGAATATAACTCAGAAATGTTCAAAATTGTTTCTACATTGAAGCTGTATGGTAAGGAGATCACGGATGAGGATATGTTGGAAAAGACATTGTCCACCTTCCACACAAATAATATGGTGTTAGGACACCAGTACCGTGAAAAAGGCTTCAAGAGTTATGAAGATCTGATTCCATGTTTGTTGCGTGCTGAGCAAAACAATGAGTTACTGATGAGAAACAGTGAGATGAGACCTCCAGGATCCACACCATTACCTTAAGTACATGCAGCCGAAGAAGCTATGAATGAATCTAACCATGTCCATTATGATAAGCCACACGGCCATTGTCGTGGTGGATGGAGAGGACGGGGCCGCGGCCAATACAACTTACATGGCCGCGGGAATAGCTATGGAAGAGGCAGTGGATATCAATTTCATTCAGGCCGTGGTCAAGGCAGAATCTGTGGTGTTTCTAAACCACAACACTCGACCAGATCAGTGTGTCATAGGTGTGAAATAAGTAATCTTTGGGCTAAGAATTGTAGGACTCCCAAGCATCTAGTTGATGTGTACCAAGAGAATTTTGAAAGGGAAGAATCCTGAAGCCCACACGATTTTATGGAATATGAGACTTCTAATTGTCTAAAAGAATAAGTTGATTTCGATGTCTTGTTTTGATTTTATGATTTCTCTGTCTTTATGAATTATTTGAATTTATTATATGAATGAAAGTTTTTATTTTAAAAATTCTATCTCTGAAAATCTGAAATAAGTATAATAAAATCTATAATAATAAATCACCTAAAATTTCTTCATTCTTAAATAATGGATAAATGGTTTCAAAATTGAAACCATGGGCATAGGGAACAAAGAATTATTTTACATCGCCCAAAGAGATGAGAAATATAGTTGCGGGTATAGCCATTCCCATGAAAGGCTACGGCCAGACTAAAGAGATCTAATGATTTATACTCACCCATAGAAGCCCATTGAGTTTAAAAGACATAAGAATGGTTTCCATATTGAAACAATGGGCAAAGGAAATAAAAATTTCCTTTTAAAATTCACTCAAGATCATAGAAAAAATGGCCGAGACTATACATGCATTCTCTACTGGTATATACTATGCAAAGATCAGTATGATAGAGGCAAATGCCTGCGAACTTTTCACTCTATGGAATAACCGAATTAGCCATCCTGGTTCAAACATGATGCAAAATGGGCACACATTGAAAGAAAGAAAGAGTTATCCCATAGAATCTCATAAGGGAAACTCATTATGCCATAATTATAGTATGTCCATGAGGGGGCAGTGTGGACAAATCCGTGGCACATGTCCATACTATAAACGGCTTGGCCGAATCCTTTTATAAACCGCATAGGCCATTACTTATAAGGTCAAAACCCTAAATCTAAAGCTTGGGGACATACGAATTTTACATGCATCTACGTTAAAAGCATCAGGCCATTTAGTGATCATAGATATTCCCCATCTCGATTAGATAACGGGTCAAGAGCCAGACATATTCCATCATTAAAGACATTTAGATGTGCCAATTGCTCCACCACAGAAAACTAAGATGAGACCTCAAAAGGAGGATGGAGATATATGTTGGATATGAATCTCCCATGATAATGAAGTACCTTGAGCCAAATATGGGTGATCTATTTAGTGGCCAAGAACACGGATTGCAAGTTTAATGAATCCGACTATCCAACATTAGGGAGAGAAAATAATAAGATGGTAAAAGAAACAGAATGGCATCGACCATCATTCTCTTGGCAACATCCTCGGACTAAAGAATGTGAAATAGACGTCCAAAGATTATACATTTACAAAGCTAGCTAATCAAATGCCAGACACATTTGCTGACCCGGAGAAATAACTAAGTCATATATAAACCAGCTTGTAAAGCACCAACGAAAATGATGTCCAAGAGACACAGTCAAGTTGCTACAGAGTCTATACAAGATAGACCAATAAGTTCCAAAAAATTAGAACCTTCGGAAACAAAAGAAAGGTCTAGATAATGATAAACAGATCCAAATCTGAGGTTACTAAGGAAACCATCCCATACATAGAGATAAGGCCGGCCGGCTAAACATCTAAGATACCAAACAATGTAGCTTGGGACGCCAAGCTGCAAGGTAATAAAGGTCCTTGATAATAATAAAATCTCAATCGATTATATCATGTCTGGAACATTATGGAACACATAAAGAATGTCGACATAATATGATTTTAGTAGCACTTGAAATTATGAATATAAATGAGGATTATGAACCCACGTCCATACATGAGTGCACTCAACAAATCAGATAAAAGGAAAAGGGGACGTGGAATTAATTAAGAAAAGAGAGGTTTTGGTCCCACATTTCAGACACCTCTAGATGTAAAACCAGTTGAACAAATGAGTCTTTGTAAAAGAAATGAAACATGGCGAGATAGCAAGATATAAGGCACGGTGATATGCACAAGGATTCACACAAAGACCATGAATCAATTATGAGGAGATATACTCCCCTATGGTGGATATAACAAATATTTAGATTCCTAATAAGTCTGGCCATAAGAAAAGAAAATAGATTTGCGGTTAAAGGATGTAGAAACCGCATACTTATATGGTCCACTGGATAATGAATATATATATAAATCCCAGAAGATATTGAGTTGTCAAATACAACAGGTTCTTGAGAACTAAAATATATGTGTGTATGTTAATATCCTCTGGAGAGATTTCCCAAACGATTATCTAAAGAAAGAGATTGAAATGAGAATTTGGGACAAACAAGGTTTTGTTTGGGAATAAAATTAAAACATCTTAAAAGATGGAATTTTTGTGCATCAAAGGGCTTATAGAAAGGTATTAAACCAAATTTTAAACATGGAGTAAATGCTCGCCCATTGTATTGTCCCATAAGGTACTTTCGTCCGGACACAAACGTATTGTAAGTCTCAAGAAGGACATGGTCGTGAGGATTTTTTGAATTAGACACGGATCCTTTGATCCCAAGAAGGACAAGGGATATGTCCTTGGTCCGGAAAAGTTCTTAACCCAAGTACCATTGGCGCCTTAATGTAATAGGCAAGCTATACTAGGCTGGACATGTGTTTTTGTCATGAATCTCTTGTATATGTTTAGATCATGTCCGATCATGAGGTTATCTATCAGATCCACATCAAGCTCGATCACAGACAGGATATGTCTTTACACATGTAGGTACGGCCATATCATGGCGTTCCATGAAACAAACCATCGCGGTCACATCATCTAATCATTCGGAAATATTGGCCATACATGAGGCCAGTTGCGAGTGTGTTTGGTTGAGGTCGATGACCCAACACGTTCGAGCTGATTGCGGGATGGCCGAGAACAAAGTGCCAACCGTGATGTATGAGGATAATGATGTATGCATTGCTCAGCTCAAAGGACGGTTACATAAAAGATGATAGGACGAAGCACATATTGCCTAAGTTCTTCTTCACTCATGAGCTTCAGAAAGCCGGTGAGGTCCAGGTCGTCCAAGTACGATCCAGTGACAATTCAGCAGACCTATTCACCAAAGCACTTCCTACGTGCACGTTCAGGAAGCTCACGCATCAGATTGGGATGCGTAGGCTGAAGGACCTCCACTGAGGTTCACATCAAGGGGAGTAGTGCGTGTTGTACTCTTTTTCCTTCATCATGGTTTTGTCCCACTGGGTTTTTTTTATAAGGTTTTAATGAGGCAACATTAAGCGTATTACAATCCCTGTATGGTTATTGCATCCAAGGGGGAGTGTTATAAATCAATTGGTGGATGTCCATAACCGGTCCGGTCCATAACCGGCCCAACACCTAGAGGGAGTGTCGGCCAACCCTAGAGAGAAAGAGAGATAGTCGCGTGAAGAGAAGAGGAGAGAAAGAGAGACGGTTTAGGAGAAAAGGAAACTATTTTTCCTTTTCTTTGTATTTGTACACTTTCCATATTATGTCTTTTCTTTTATCTATCTTGTAACCCCTATATAAAGCGAATACTAATGATTAATGAAATACACAGAAACTTACATTTCTAAATCCTAAGTTTTACAGCAATAAATAAATTTTCATGCGATGTTGTATCAGACTCAGACTTACTTTATAATAAATCGAATCTATATAGCAATGTCAAACTGTAAACCGACGTCAAGAGATTGTTCCCCCGACAATTCTCCAACACTCAAAATAAAGATGATTTTTGTTAATTTCTAGTATGTATGATTGTATCACAACATAATCCCACCATAACAGCCATATGACAAGTCAGTAATATTTTGAATGTCTTAAGTGCTGGAAATATAATAAATTTGATTTTTTTAAATATGTGTTGGGTCCTGAAAGATTTGAACAAAAAGTATTGATTGATTTAGATCTTGATCTTGTTGGTCGAATTATATAATCTAACTAAAATTAATTAATTGACCGAGTCAGTATCAAGATTCAGCGTTCTTTCTACGAACCCGGTTCATTCATGCATTCAATATTTTTATAATGAAGACTTCAACAATTATTGGGATGAAATGTTGAGTAATTTATCGAGGGCAATAACAAAGATACAAGGCATGTAATTTGAGATGTTAAACAGGTTTATCCATCCCGTCCCGTATTGCGACGGGTTAGTCATCGAGCGGGTCACAGCGGACTGCGGTCCTCAGAATGCCGGCCCAAACCCGTATCGCAAAACATATAGGCCTTCGCGGACCGTCCCGCGGGATGCCTCCTTATCAAACCACCTACTACAGCTTCATTCATAAATGTTCAAGTGGAAGAGTTGTGCAAGAGAGTTGAATAAAGCTCATTAAGTTTCACTAAAGTATTATCAAAATCAATGTCATAAAGCTCTGTTTGTGCTTGCGTTCTTGAGTGAAACACTACAAGAAAACAGCGACATACTGAGGGAAAAACTCATCGGTATGTCGTCGGAATAACGTTATTCCGACGACATACCGACGAAACAAGTCCTCGGAAATAACTTCTCGAAAATTCTTTTTTCCTCGGAAATCCCACCGAAATTTTCCGACGGAATTCCGAGAAAACAAATTTCCGAGGAAACTCCGAGGACCAACAGTTTCTTTGGAAAGCTCCTCGGAATATACCGAGGGAGAACTTCCTCGGAATTTACCTCGGAGGTTCCGACGAAATGTTCCTCAGAATTTTCATCGGGAATTTCCGAGGAAGTGAACCCTCGAAAAATTCCGAGGAACAAGTCCCTCGGTATATTCCGAGGAATGAGTCCCTCGGTATATTCCGAGGAACATGTCCTCGGAATTTAAAAAAAAATTATTTTTTTTAAAAAAAATAAAATTTTTGAAATTTAAATTCGAAAATATAAAATTGAACTTACCGACCGGGTGCGACGACCCAAACCGACCAAACGTCCCTTCTTCTTTGGAACCGACTGAAATAGAAAATAGCCAAATTTAAATCAAGAAATAAATGAATTGAACTTTAAAAAAAAAAGAACTTACGGATTCAACGATTTCGTTGATTCGAAACCGGGACAAGTTGGTCGAAGCCGTCGAAGCGTCATCCTCGGTTTGAAGCTGAGACACTTCGTCTTGCACCTGATTTTGGACCAGGGTGACCACTTCCCTCACAAGACCGTCATCTGGCCGGTCTTCTTGTTGGTATACGCCCTCTTCATTAGGGCGAGATCATCAACCGGCTCGCCATCATTTTCTTCCGCCTTGAAAAAAACATAAATTAAAGAAACATTAGAAATTAGAAGAAATGCACAAAAAATAAAATTTCAAAACTTAAATAATTGAAGAAAAAGCGACTGAACTTACCATGCGATCTCCCAGAGAGGCAATAGATTGAGCACCCAAGTTATGCTTGAAGACGCCCTTCCCTTTACGGTCGCTCCTGCGGTTGGTGGAGTTGGTGGAAGAAGTTTCTTTCGTCTCTTCCTTATCCCAATGCGCACACAACTCCGTCCAGACCGTGTTGTTTATCGACTTTGGGACCTTTTAATAAAAAATAAAATAAAATAGTTTAATAAATTAAAAAATTGTTTAATAAATTAAAAAACAAACCTTGTTGATTTCCCACTTCTTCTTCCACTCGTGGATCTGCTTCCCATAGTTGTCCATAACTTTATGGACGAAGTGGTGATAGATAAAGAGCGTCTCATCGGAATTCCAGTTGAATTCTTGCTGGAAAAAAAAACACAATTAGTAGAAAATTTATATTAAAGATTAAAAATATAAGTAAAAAATTAGAATATTTACCGCAAACTGACGAAACCACAGATGCTGCTTGTCTGTAGGGAAGTCAGTGAAAGTCGGATGTCCCTTGTCGAGGGCCGAGTACATCATACGGTTGATCCATGCGCTGATCCCGTTCCCGGATCGGTTGAACCTAATAAAAAGAACAAACGCTTAATAATGAATCAAATTTTAATGAAAAAAATATGTTTAATTACAATGTTTGACCCCGTCCATGTGGATACGGAGTGAGATAGGGAAGATGGTCACGACCGGGCTGTCGAACCAACTCCGCAACACTCATCACTCCCGGAGGACCCGGAGAAGCAGGAGCGGGTGCAGCAGCGGGAGCGAGAGGAGCATGAGCGGGTGCAGCAGAGGGAGATGTATGGTAGGAGCCGTGGGGCGAAGGGAAATCCTGAAAATGGCTGGAATCCCGAGACTGGCTCCCCGTACCACTACGACCACGACGCTGTCGAGGCCGGGTCTGATCATCATGAGACCTGTAAATTAAAAATTTTTTTTTTAATAAATATAGAAATATAAAAATTAAATTTTTTTTTTAAAAAAAAAAATCTCAAATAATAGTTTTTAATCACAAAAAAGTTTTATAGATATTAAAAATGTTTAATAAATATATAAAAATAGTTCTAATAAACAAAAAATAGTTTTAATAAATAAAAAATAGTTTAATAATTACCAAAAATAGTTTTAATAATATTTAAAATGTTTAATAAATATAGAAATTTATATAATATAAATATATATATATATATATATATATTTTTTTTTAAAAAAAAAATCCCAAATAATAGTTTTTACTCACAAAAAAAGTTTTATAGATATTAAAAAAGTTTAATAAATATATAAAAATAGTTCTAATAAACAAAAAATAGTTTTAATAAATAAAAAATAGTTTAATAATTACAAAAAATAGTTTTAATAATATTAAAAATGTTTAATAAATATAGAAATTTATATTATATATATATATATATTTTTTTTTTCTTTTTTAAATCCCAAATAATAGTTTTTAATCACAAAAAAAGTTTTATAGATATTAAAAATGTTTTGTAAAATCCAAAAAATCGAATTTATATACAAAAAACGTTTTGTAAAATACAAAAATCGAATTTATACACAAAAATCGAATTTATATACGAAAATCGATTTTATAAATACAAAAAAAAAAATTATAAAAAAATTCTAAATCAATTCAACAAAACAAATTATTCAAGCAAATTACAATTCTAAACCTATTATACAATCAAACCACAATTCTAACCAATCACCCTAACAAAAATCTATCAAATCTACACAAAAACCTAACAAATAGAACCTAAGAGAGTGAGATAGGGTCCTTACATGATTTGTGTAGATCGCCGGAGATATCGTCGGAGAGAAGGGGGAGATCGCCGGAGAGGAGGGAGAGGAGCCGCGCAGAGGAAGAAGAGAGAAATGGGGAAGAACAAGCTGCTCGTGGTTATAAAACCTAGGGTCCGACGGATAGTTTCCGTCGGAATTTCCTCGGAATTCCGATTTCAATTTTCGCGAATATTTGCCCGGTTAAATGAAAATATTCTGAGGAAATTCCGACGGATACATAAATATCCGTTGGAATTCCGTCGGAATATTCCGAGGAATTTCCGAGGAACTAGTGTTTGGGGTTTCAAAACATCGATTTTTTTTGCCGTATTTCATTTCTTATACAATTGTAATGCATAACATTGAGGATTCTTTGTATAGATGATCATAAACCATGAAATAACAAAATTTCAAAACGAATTGTAAGTATTCCCTTTACCGTTCATTAAATTGTATAAGTGTTTCTCTTATGTTGTGGGGATTTCGTTCACACAATCGGAAAAATGTTTATTATAGGGTAAGGAACAAATTTTTAACTTCATAATCAGTCTAAGACACTTAATAAGGGTTATATAAGTGTTATTCAAACAACAAAATGTTGTTTTCGGTTTAAAAACCCTACTTCCTCAGAATTTTCTCGGAATATTCCGAGGAAATTCCGAGGAAACCCTTATCTTACTCGGAATTCCGTCGGAATATTCCGAGGAATTTCCGAGGAACTAGTGTTTGGGGTTTCAAAACATCGATTTTTTTTGCCGTATTTCATTTCTTATACAATTATAATGCATACCATTGAGGATTCTTTGTATAAATGATCATAAACCATAAAATAACAAAATTTCAAAACGAATTGTAAGTATTCCCTTTACCGTTCATTAAAGTGTATAAGTGTTTCTCTTATGTTGTGGGGATTTCGTTCATACAATCGGAAAAGTGTTTATTATAGGGTAAGGAACAAATTTTTGACTTCACAATCAGTCTAAGACACTTAATAAGGGTTATATAAGTGTTATTCAAACCGCAAAACGTTGTTTTCGGTTTAAAAACCCTACTTCCTCGGAATTTCCTCGGAATATTCCGAGGAAATTCCAAGGAAACCCTTATCTTCCTCAGAATTCCGTCGGAATATTCCAATAAAAAAAAAAAGTCGATGCTAGTCTGTTTCCGAGTCATCATCACCAAAAGAATCTGAATCTGGATCTTGGTGAAACTCTCCAATCACTGGTTCATCCTCTACGTGAACGACGGCTTCCTCTCCGAAGTCGGTTAAATCGACTACAAGGCCAACTCCAGCTAAATCTTCTGCTGCACTTAAGTTGCCGGATGTGCTTGGTTGTAGTGGGTCTTCCAGCTCAGAACTTCCCTGAACTCGGCCTCTCGGGTTGAGTCTTGTAACAGTAACCCATGGATCATCTCTGTTCCTTACCCGGGGGTACTTGATATAACAAACCTGTAACATTTAAAAAAATATTAGTCAAATTATAAATTAATACACATGATGATGAATCATTCTAAATAATTAACATTTAATTACCTGATCGGCCTGAGAAGCAAGAATGAAAGGATCATAATATTGCAGCTTTCGCCTCGAATTTACTGATGTAACACCAAATGCATCTGTTCTCACACCTCGATCTAGAGTGTTGTCGTGCCAATCACAATAGAAAACAGTACAGCGCAATCCAACCATGCCCAAATACTTGATTTCCAAAATCTCATGTATGTGTCCGTAGTATACATCATCTCCTGATGCAGACAAACGCCAGCATCATAAGTCGTACTCGAACGTCTCCTCTTTTGAGTTGTGAATACATATCCTCGAGTACAAAATCTCGGATATGACTTCACAACAAATTTTGGTCCAACGACCATCTCGCGTATCCAATCGTCAAATGTTTCACCTCTGGCAAAACCAGCAGACACCTATATTAATAGCACATATATATGTTATATCAATAAATGTGAATTAGTATAAATATGTGATAAATGATATTTTAATTTGTTTAAAGCACTCACATAAGTAAACATCCATCCAGAAAATTCTCTCTGCTTCATTTCTTCTAGTTCGTCCTCTGTGGCGTATCTATATTCGAACCTCTTTTCTGCCATGAAAATCCTGTACATATGATGACAATAATGTAATTAATTAAGATTTAAATTTCAACTTGTTAAAATAAAAATTTGTAAGCTAATTTATTTACCTCTCATATTGAAGAACATCTTCGCAGTTGGTGAGCAAATATGTTTGCAAATTACTGCGCTCCTGCTCAGTAAGTCGACGGTCATTTGGTTTTCCGCTAAGTCGTCCAACGTCTATGAAAATGTCTGGAACCGTAACATGATATGTTGCTCGTTCGCCTCTATCATCATGCCGAGCAGGTCTTCTGTTTTTGGTCTGAACTTCTGCTGGAAAGTAGTACTTGGCAAAGTTTGAAGTTTCTTCATTGATCATCTGTGCGACTATAGAACCTTCCACCCTACTTAAATTTTTCACCATCTTCTTCAAATGAAACGTATACCGCTCATACAGATACATCCATCTATACTGCACAGGACCACAAAGTTCCAATTCTCTTGCCAGGTGAATAACAAGATGCTCCATAACATCAAAAATGAGGAAGAAAATATCTTCTCAAGGTTGCACTGAATCACGGCTATGTTATTCTTCAAATTTTCAAAACCTTCAAGAGTCACTGATCTCGTGCATAAATCGCGGAATAAACCACTTATCCCTGCAATTGCTTCATGAACATTTCGTGGTAATAGTTCCTTGAAGGCAAACGGAAGGAGGCGTTGCATCATTACATGGCAATCGTGGCTTTTCAAGCCAGTAAACTTTCCTTCCTTTCTGTCGATACAGTTACGCAAATTAGATGCGTAACCGTCTGGAAATTCCACATCGTTTGAAATTCAATCAAAGAACGCATCTTTTCCCTCTGCATCAAGTCGGTATATGGGAAAAGGAGCCCTACCATTCTCATCAACATGAAGTTCTGAACGAGCACATATATCGACTAAATCCAGTCTTGACTTCAAATTATCTTTTGTTTTACCTTGAACATTAAGGATCGTGTTCATGAGATTGTCAAAAAATTTCTTCTCAATATGCATGACATCTAAATTATGCCTTAGCAGATGATCCTCCCAGTATGGCAGATCCCAGAAAATACTTTTTTTGTGCCAGTTATGTAGGTCTCCAACAGCATCTACCGGAAAACGCTCATGTCCACCGACGTCTGGCGTCCTTTCTGCACCAAAATCTCTTAGTTGTGTCTTCAAATCTTTCCCACAAATTTCCGGAGGTGGATTGTCAAACACCCTCTTGTTCTTCGTAAACAAATTCCTACTCCTACGATATGGATGATCGTGTGGTAGGAATCTCCTGTGACAGTCAAACCAACACGTTTTCCTTCCGTGTTTTAGTTGGAAAGCATCAGTGTTATCTTGACAATATGGACATGATAGCCTTCCATGCGTTGTCCATCCAGATAACATACCATATGCTGGAAAATCACTTATTGTCCACATTAGTACTGCCCGCATTTGAAAGTTTTCTTTACACGAAACATCGTATGTTTCAGCACCTTGAGCCCATAGTTGTTGCAACTCATATATTAGTGGCTGAAGAAACACATCAAGTGATCTCTTAGGATGCTCTGGTCCGGGAACGAGAATCGAGAGAATCAAAAACTCTCGTCGCAAGCACAAGTTTGGGGGTAGGTTGTATGGTGTAAGAATGACTGGCCATAGAGAATACTGTCTTCCACTCTTGCCAAACGGGCTGAAACCATCAGTACATAATCCAAGGTAGACATTTCTTCTCTCATACGCAAACTCGGGATACTTTGATTGGAAATGCTTCCACGCTTTTGCATCTGAAGGATGTCTGATCTCACCATCTGTTGAGTGCTCCGCATGCCATCTCATTGGTTGCGTTGTGCGTTCAGACAGATACAACCTCTGCAACCTTTCCGTCAAAGGCAAATATCACATCCTTTTATATGGCACTGGAACTCTTCCACTCGTATCTTTATAACGAGGCTTTCCACAAAATTTACATGTAACCCGCTGTTCATCCGCCCTCCAATAAATCATGCAGTTGTCGCTGCATACATCTATTACCTGATACGATAAACCAAGACCAGCTACGAGTTTCGGAACCTCGTAGTATGAACCAGGAGCTACATTATCCTCGGGTAGAATACCTTTTACAAAATCAGCAATCGCATCCACACAGTCTTCAGCCAAATTATAATATGTTTTAATGCCCATCAATCTTGTATCTGATGATAAAGCTGAATGACCATCTCTGCAACCTTCGTACAATGGTTGCTTTCCAGCATCCAACATATCATAAAATCTCTTAGCTTGTGCATTGGGTAAATCTTCCCCTCTAAAATGATCATTTACCATCTCCTCAGTACCTACACCATAATCTACATCCGTTCTAATTGGTTCTTCTAATCTAACCGCTGGCTGAGGTTCGCTAGTACTACCATGTTCATAATCAGTTTCCCCATGATGATACCAAATTTTTTAACTTCGTGTAAACCCACTCAAATATAGATGAGTCCAAACATCCCACTCTTTAATAACCTTTCTATTTTTACAATTAGAGCAAGGACATCTTAACATACCTGTTTTTGCTTCCGGTTGTCGGTGAACTAACCCCATGAATTCGGTTATACCTCGTTGGTATTCTTCCGTAAGCAATCTCGTGTTCGGATCCAAATGAGGTCGATCGATCCAAGAACGAAAATAATTTGAAGAAGACATGTTTTTTATGAATCAAATTCGTGTGTAAAGAGAGTAAGAGGGAGGATGAAGATATGGAGTGAATGAAGAGGAAGAGGGGTGCTTGTATTTATAGTTGAAATCCTGCCGACAGACCAAGGAAATACCGACGGAATTCTGACGGAAACAGCTAGTTCGTCGGAATTTCCTCGGAATTTTTAAAATCCCCCAACGGCTCTCTAACGGCTATAATATATCCTCGGAATTCATCGGTTTTTTCCGAGGAATACGTTTTTCCTCGGTATTCCATAAGAATATTCCGACGGAATAATATTTCCTCGGAATTCCGTCGTTATATTCCGAAGAAACCAAATTTTGTGTTTCCTCAGAATATCCTCGGAAATTCCTCGGGATATTCCGAGGATTTCATTTTCCGTCGGAATGTCCGTCAGAATACCGCTGTTTTCTTGTAGTGAAAGCCTTTTTTTGTTATCAACATAAGATTTTATTAAGTTTGAATCTGATTGAGCTATTGTCTTTGTAATAACTTTGATGTGGTCATCAGATCAGCAACTGAACCAGAGGTCAACCCAAAGCCCTACTCAACCAGCCAAGGCGCCAGCCAGGACATACGTGCACTAAAAATGACATATATTACAAACCAGGAGGGTTTAAATGACGAGGCTAATTTTTATGGATTCTATACTCAAGAAGGAGTTCAGGCCAATTGGAATTGGGCCAAACTATTCACGGAGACAGAAGTTATGAATTTTACAAGTCAGAGGTTTCTCAGCCCGTCCATCTGCGAGTACCCGACTTTAGAAGGAGATTCAAGCTCAAATAAGGAGCGTCCTGAAGCAAAGCTCATCATAGGATACAAGAGGAGTTTATCAGCTTTCCAGAAAGCCCAAGATCAGGAGAAATGGCCACGGAATTATGAAGTTATGATCCAATCTCCAAAACTGGTCAAACCAGTTCTACACTTGCCTCAATTGGAAGCTAACCGGTTCAATCAGCTTCAAACCAGACATTGGCGACCAGGAGATCATTTAAACCAATCAGGAGATATTCTAGGAGTCCAGGAGGAGTTCTACAAGTTCATACCATGCACCAGCAACCATTGGATCATGAGGATCCTCATTTACTCAAACCTGCCTTATTTGGAGCAAACCGACATTAATGTCCAACAGCTCTTTTCTCTTCAGATCAGGCACGAGATCAGAACCTATCAAGCACCCAGGAAGGTCCCAAGGAAGCTCTATTATCCATTAAAACCGTCCAGGTTCAAGAAGAATCAAGTTTCTCACTTGGAGCCAAAATCCCATAAAAGGCTCCAACGGCTAGTTTTTTCGATTTTGTTACTTTGCTTGATTTGTTTCCTTTTCTATTTGTTTTAGAACGTTAGGACCTTTTTTTCTGGGCCTTATATAAGCTCCTAGAAGTTCATTGTAAAGAGCACCCTTAATCACCAAGTTAATAAAAAGTTTATTCAGTTTTTATCAAAGATTGTTCTTTGTATAAAATATCGGTCTTTAGGATTCAAAGAGAGATTCTTTGTTGTTCTATTGATTTCGTGAGTCTAGTTTGTTTGTGCAAATCAAACAAGCTCAGTACACAGATTGAGAGAGTCAATCACATCGTTTCCATCATCCATCAGATTGAGAGATTCAATCAAACATTCATCCGCAAATCCACTTCAGTTCATCATCTAATCAAGCTGAGAGTGATACACATCCAGCAGCTTGATTCCATCCTATCCTTTGTTTATTTATCTTGTTTTATTATCATTATCATCATCATTTCATTCGTTTTCATATTTGTTTCTGTTTGCATCATAAAAACTCTAAACTCATAAAAATTGGTTCTCTTTGTTTTCAGGTTTAAACCTTGGTTCCACCATTTTTATCAATTCGTGGGTTACCCCCCCTGTGCCTACAACATTTTGGTATCAGAGCTCAAGCTCCTGACTAAGGTGATATCTATCCTTGCATCATATTTCATTTGCTTGCATTTGTTTTCATCATAAACCGAAAATCCAAAAAAAAAAAACAGTTTCTTTGTTCAAGTTTTGTTTCTGCATTTGTTTTTGTGTTCTTTCTGTTCATCCTCTTAAAAGCCACGAAAAAGAAAAGAAAAAGTTTTATTTGATTCATTTAAAATCGAAAATCCCAAAAGAAAAGTGTTTGCATTCATTAGTTTCCATAAAAGAAAATCCCATAAAAAATGATGTTTTGAATTTGTTTCCTTTTCATTTGCATTCATAAACTCAAAAACCAAAAGAAATCATCCTAGTTATTGTTTCATACCATTTCTACTTGTCCATTTCGTGATTGCATCAGAAAAGAAAAAAAAAAATATTTTTAAGCTTTAGTTTATATCATTTGCATATTTAATTGTTGCATTTCATCCAAAGAAAATTCAAAAAAAAATTCAGCATTAGTTTGCTTCCCATATTTTCTTTTCATTTGTGTTAATTGTCATTTATTTTTGTTTCATTTCGAGATTTGCATTAAGAAAACCAAAATAAAAATCATTTTGCATAATTTATTTCATTTCGGTTCAACATTGCTTATTTTCTCGGTTTAGTTTTAATTAGCTTGCATTTTGGTTCTTATTCTGATCCAACCATAAATTCCCTATTCTTCACTTGATCTTTGTTATTGCTTGCAGGAATAAATGGAAGAATTAGCACAAAGCCAAGCCTTATTGGCCTCTCAAAAACAAATGTTGGCTGCTATGAAGGGTGTACAAGATCAGATTTCTCAGCTGGAGAAAAGAAACAAGGCACAAGGCCAACGACCACAGCAAGGAGAAAGAAGATTTGGAGATGCACTTGCTGCTGGATGTGTTGAGCCCAAGCCACCAGATCCCTCATGGATCACCAAACACCAAACTTCTTATACTCATGAATACTCAAATTATTCTTATCATGATTATAACTCTGCTGATGATGTTAATATTTATTCTTTTTCAGGAAGTAGTTGGTCAAGTGAGTATCTAACATGGGAAAGAACCATGGATGATTGGTTTACATACTATGGCATGCCAAAGAAAGAGAGGCTAGCTCATGCCATCAAGCAACTTTTCGGAAAAGCTTACTCATGGTGGAAAAGAGTAGATAAGACACATGGTAAAAGTCCAGAAGAGGTTGTCACCTACTGGAAAGATCTTAAAGATGTTATGATCAGGAAGTATGTGACTACACTTCCCACGCAAGAAACCAGAAGAAAATACCCAAGGAGATTTTCAAATGGTGTGTCCAAAGAGGCAAAGAAAGTTGTGCCACAACAAGGCCATAGAAGCTTGATCTATAAAGACCAGATTCGGCCAAGCCAGATGCCCACGGTTTTATATGATAAATACCAACCTTATGAGGTCCCAAAGGCCATGGAGAAGAAGAACCTTGTCAGCCAATACACGTTGGCCAGACACAAAGAAAAATCAGACAAACCGATTTTTCAAGAGCAGGCCAAGGTAAGTCCTATACTTGATAAATTTGTTTATAAATCATCTCCCACTGGTATGAGTCACTTGTCTTTGTCCAAGGATGTTAATACAGGTCCTGAGGTCCAGAAAGACACGATCACCCAATCCTTGTTGAGATCAAAAGTTGTCCATGATTTAAGTCCAAGAGACAAGGAGATTTTAAACCCAAATAAAGAAGAGCCATCCAGCCAAGGTAAGTCTTCTAACTCTGAGGATTTGAAGTATCAGACATGTTATAAATGTCATAAGAAAGGACACTATGCTATAGTTTGTCCTACTAAGAAAGCATTGATAGAAACATCACTAGAAGAGAAAACAGAATTATCTATGAAAAGTGATAGTTTTATTCAATCTGATATATTGGTTCCAAATTCTTGTATAATGCACTTGTCTTTGTCAAAGGGTGTTGTAACAGGACTTAAGGAGCAAGAATTTAAGGAAGAAGAACCACCAGGCGTGACTCTTGTGATGGACCAGAAGATTGTTCAAGAGACAATGCAGTCCATATTGCTTAAAGAAGCAAAACCAAAACATTACCAAGGTAAGGTTTTAGAATCTCAAAAGAGAATGAAAGCTGACTTGCTCTATCTTGGTGCAGATTATACAGTTTCGAGGTCAAAACCTTGTCAAGAGGGAGGGGATGATGTGGTCATCAGATCAGTAACTGAACCAGAGGTCAACCCAAAGCCCTACTCAACCAGCCAAGGCGCCAGCCAGGACATACGTGAACTAAAAATGACATATATTACAAACCAGGAGGGTTTAAATGACGAGGCTAATTTTTATGGATTCTATACTCAAGAAGGAGTTCAGGCCAATTGGAATTGGGCCAAACTATTCACGGAGACAGAAGTTATGAATTTTACAAGTCAGAGGTTTCTCAGCCCGTCCATCTGCGAGTACTCGACTTTAGAAGGAGATTCAAGCTCAAATAAGGAGCGTCCTGAAGCAAAGCTCATCATAGGAGACAAGAGGAGTTTATCATCTTTCCAGAAAGCCCAATATTAGGAGAAATGGCCACGGAATTATGAAGTTATGATCCAATCTCCAAAACTGGTCAAACCAGTTCTACACTTGCCTCAATTGGAAGCTAACCGGTTCAATCAGCTTCAAACCAGACATTGGCGACCAGAAGATCATTTAAACCAATCAGGAGATATTCTAGGAGTCCAGTAGGAGTTCTACAAGTTCATACCATGCACCAGCAACCATTGGATCATGAGGATCCTCATTTACTCAAACCTGCCTTATTTGGAGCAAACCGACATTAATGTCCAACAGCTCTTTTCTCTTCAGATCAGGCACGAGATCAGAACCTATAAAGCACCCAGGAAGGTCCCAAGGAAGCTCTATTATCCATAAAAACCGTCTAGGTTCAAGAAGAATCAAGTTTCTCACTTGGAGCCAAAATCCCATAAAAGGCTCCAACGGCTAGTTTTTTCGATTTTGTTACTTTGCTTGATTTGTTTCCTTTTCTATTTGTTTTAGAACGTTAGGACCTTTGTCTCTGAGCCTTATATAAGCTCCTAGACGTTCATTGTAAAGAGCACCCTTAATCACCAAGTTAATAAAAAGTTTATTCAGTTTTTATCAAAGATTGTTCTTTGTATAAAATATCGGTCTTTAGGATTCAAAGAGAGATTCTTTGTTGTTCTATTGATTTCGTGAGTCTAGTTTTTTTGTGCAAATCAAACAAGCTCAGTACACAGATTGAGAGAGTCAATCACATCGTTTCCATCATCCATCAGATTGAGAGATTCAATCAAACATTCATCCGCAAATCCACTTCAGTTCATCATCTAATCAAGCTGAGAGTGATACACATCCAGCAGCTTGATTCCATCCTATCCTTTGTTTATTTATCTTGTTTTATTATCATTATCATCATCATTTCATTCGTTTTCATATTTGTTTCTGTTTGCATCATAAAAACTCTAAACTCATAAAAATCGGTTCTCTTTGTTTTCAGGTTTAAACCTTGGTTCCACCATTTTTATCAATTCGTGGGTTACCCCCCCTGTGCCTACAACAAACTTTGTTCAAGTGTTGTACGTCTTCATCAAACCATCTCTCTTTGTAATTCTTTGGATTTCAAAAAAAAAGTCGTGAATCATTTTTTCAAATTATACAAGTGACATGATATACAACTAACTTTTCTCCTAAACAACATCATTGTAACCAAATTTAATTTAAGAAAAACACTATTTCACAATACTGAAAACAAAACCAATCAACTTATACAAGAAATCCCACATTGTAATAAAGCAATTCATAGTTGTGTGTAATAAAAAAAGAAAACTAAATCAAAACACCACCAGAGCTCGAATCGTCATCGCTGAAGCTGAAGTCGTCATCGCCGGAGCTGAAGTCGTCATCGCCGGATCTCGAATCATCATCACCGGAGCTCGAATCATCATCGTCGGAACTCTTTATGTTTTCTGGGGAAAAAGTCACAAGAATCGCTTTCTTCTCACTCTCTCTCTCGTTTTTTCAGGTAAAATAAGAAATGAAAAAAAATGAGGGTCCATGTAATCCCGCATGACCCGTTTCGGCCCATCCAGCAAAAGGTCCAGTCCCGCAAAGACCCGTCTTGCGAGGCCCGCAAATTTACGGGCTTAGAAAACATCGTCCCAATACCGTCTCGTGACAGTCCTTTACGGGTAAGGTCCACGGTCCAAGTCCATCTCCATGATTGCCATCTCTAATAGAACGGACAGACCAAGTGGAATATTCTGCACACCATACTTAACTTTCAATCAAGAGGTTAAACATAGTAATGTCTTACAATAAGCGACAAAAATGTGGATTAATAATTTATAATCGCACACAACTAAATATAAATTTCTCCACTAGAAGTCACTAGGGACCTGTGATGTGAACGTGTTATTTTCTAGACTTTTCTCACCTACCTACATCGGCGAAAAACAACTCATAATATTACTATCTCAATTGCTGCTTTTCTTTTTTTGAGCAATTCTATCTCAATTGCTGTATGTTAACTTAATATGCTGTGATGGTGAAGGTGTTGTTTCCGATGAAATTAAGAAACGGAGGGCAAATCGGCTAGGAAAAACAGGAAAAACAAGTGGTAAAGTTGGTTTTGGTACATGGATATACTTTTAGCTTATTAAAATTTCAGATATACAAAATGTTGTAAAATGAATATTTTAGGTCTGAATATTTCTATGTTTCATTAATGAATAAGTGTTCTCTTATATAGGGGATTACAAAATAAGTAATAAGGAAAGTATCTAAAACCTAAATCCAATAGAATTATGAAAACTACTAATATATAATAATGGAAAGATAACAATTACAAGGAAAAGAAAAGATGGTTTCCTTTTCTCCAAGCCGCCTCTCTCTCCATGTCATGGCCGACTCTCTCTCTCTCTCCAAGTCGTGGCCAACTCTCTCTCTCTCTCCAAGTTGTGGCCAACTCTCTCTCTCTCTCCAAGTCGTGGCCAACTCTCTCTAGTTGTATGGGCCGGTTATGGACCGGGCCGGTTATGGACATCCACTAATTGATTTATAACACTCCCCATTGGATGCCATAACCATTCAAGATTGTAGTACGCTTCATGTTGCCTCATTAAAACCTTATCAGGAAAACCCAGTGGGACAAAACCATGATGAAGGAAAAAGAGTACAACACGTACTACTCCCCCTGATGTGGACCTCAGTGGAGGTTTCTTCAGTCTACGCATCTGGTGCATGATATTTCCTGAACGTGCAGGTAGGGAGTAAACAAATCGGCCAAGTTCATTACTGAACCGCAATTGGATTACTTTGACCTTTCCGGTCTCTTCTCATGTCTTCTGACATCGTGTGTGTGTGGTCAAGAAGTGGACCTTTGGCTGTTGACTACTCTTAATTAGGTCGGACAGACTAAACACACTGTGGACAATATATATACTGAGCATGGTACTTATGAACTTATAGTCTCAGGTCGTAAACCTATGTTCCGGTGTATCTACTACACGGATGTGTACCAATGTCTCTGTCCATAGATCTTTCTTTATTATCATCGACTATGCACTAATCTGATCGATTCATATTGAGTCATATACTGCTTCTATACATGTTTATAACTTGTCTCATGAGTGTTCTAGATCAAGATGTGATCAATGATTATTGCTATAATGAGTTTTATAATCTCATCAAGCTATGGCTCTTCGGCCGAACACACTCATGGATCTCGATCAGTAATCTCTCTTGCATTCGGTAATGCTATTGCAGTCTTTTATCCATACCTTGATGGTGTCCCATGACCTTTGTTGCCGTGGATCATACCACGCACCGGAAGATCTATTAGGTCATGGACCTCGACTGCACGAGCTTATGGATGGCAATCATGATGGCTGATCTTTCTTTTCCACTAGCCATGATCAAAGAAGAAGGGTCGGACACCTCTAGCCAGACACCCACACAGATTTAATAAATAATATGTATCAACCAATTAACATCTCTTTAGGCTGGTTTAGTATAAAGTAAACACAAGGAATTCAAATCTCTTTTATAAGTATATGTATGGACTGAATTTGGATTGTCCTTATACAATTCCTTTACTAGTATTACATACTATATGCAGCTGATTTGTTTCAATCCATGAACAGCTTAGGAACAATACTGTTATTTATCCAGTGATCCATATGATGCTTACTACATCAGTATCTAATTTCTTTCTTATGACCAGACTTTTATCAATTTCGAATTTGTGTAGCAGCATCCACCACATAGGAGTTTATCTCCTTATAATCTGTTCCATGGTCTATGTGAGTATCCTTGTGTAACAAGCTATGATCTAATGCTGTTAGTAGGAAAACATGAACACCTTTACACCTTGTGATCATGTACCATCTCTCACGGTTTCTTATTCCTCACAAGACCCATCTATTTCACTGGTTTATCTGATGGCGTTTCTGTATATGTGTATGGCCAATACGCCTATCTCTTCTTTAGATACTTTAAACCCCACGTTTATCTTTTCAATCTAATCTTTAATCTTTATGAGTACTCTTTCGTGGGTTAATGATCCTCGTTTATATCTTTAAACTCAAGTGCTACTACTTTATGTAACCTTATACAAATATAACCCTCATGTGTCGACACTTATATATATGTGTGGTTCTGTTGTGTTCCAGACATGATCTAATCGATTTGAGATTTTATTATCCAGGACCTTTGTTACCTAGTAGCTTGGCGTCCCAAGCTACATGGTTTGGTACCTTAGATGTTTAGCTGCGCAGCCTTTTCTCAATGTCTGGTATGGTATCTATTTTGACCTCGGATCTGTATTTTATGCACCTTTTCTTTCCGAGGTTTCTTATCTTATGGAACACTTTGGTCTATCTTGTATAGACTCTGTAGCAACTTGACTGTGTCTCTAGGACATCAGATTTCGTTTGGTGCTAAGCTGGTTATAACTTAATCATTCTTTTCTTTTCTTTTTAGGTCAGTGTCTGGCATCTAGATTAGCTAGCTTTGTATAATCTTTGTTTGGACGTCTTAAATCATACTTTTAGTCTGAGGATCTTGCCAAGACAATGATGGTTGATACCATTCTATTTCTCTTATCATTCTTTTAATCTTTACCAGCTTATAACTTTCTCCTTCTAATGTTGGATAGTCGGATTCATTAATCATGCAATCCGTGCACCTGGCCTCAATCTGATCACCCATATTTGGCTCAAGGTCTCTTAAAACTCGTGGGTGAAAGACATACTTTTATCCAAAATATATTCCCAATCCTCTTCTGAGGTTCCATCTTAGACGGCACATATGTCTGTGGTGGTTTATTCAATAGCCTCTTAAGATGGTATATGTCTGGCTCATGACCCGTATTCAATCTGAGATGGGAATATCTATGCTCACTTATATGGCCTGATGCATATTAACCTTATATACATGTAAAACTCGTGATGTCCCCAAGCTTATAGACTTTAGAGTCTGAACCTTATAGGTAATAGCCTGTATGGCCAAGCTGTTATCAAGCTATTATATCCGTGTTTATAGTATGGTTATGGACCACGGGTTTGTCCTCACTCCCCCTCATGATCATACTATAATCTGCAGATGCTTGGGACATTATAGCCTAATGAGTTTCCCTTGTGTACATGTTACACAACGTGAGATACTATGGGATAACTCTGTGTGCCCTTTTAATATCAATCTTTTGCGTCAAGTTTAGACCAGGATGGCTAATCCGGTCATGCCATATAGTGTATAATTTTGTGGGGTATACCAATTTGGTTACCATGGCTTTTGCCTCTATCAGACTGATCTTTGCATAGTCTAGATCAGTAGAGGATGCAGGTATAGTTTCGATCGCTCTTTGTTTCCTTTGCCCATTGTTTCTATATGGAAACCATTATTTTATATCTTATAAACTCAATGGGCTTCTTTGGGTGGATATAGAGCATTAGATCTTTCAAGCATGCGTGCTCTTTTTAGGCACCAATGTACTTAGCCTCTTTAGGCGCCAATGTACTTAGCCTAGCCGTAGCCCTTTAGGACATTCTTTACTGGTCGCAGGCCCTTATCTGACTGACTATACCCGCAACATTGCCTTATATATTGGCGTTTTCTTAGTCATATCTAAAATCATTCATTCATCTTATAATATAAGTTCTTAATTCAAGAAAATCACAGACATAAAGCAAAGCAAACACAGAAGTCGAAATCAACATTATTCTTTTTAGACAATCAGATGTTTTAGCCTAATGATTCCCCATTACATATCTTATGGCACACTAACTTGGTCGAGTGTGGTGGCTTAGAAATGCCACGGCCTCCTCTCCCTTAACCATGGTCAAAACTGGGTCCACAACCACGGTTATAGTGATTCCTATGTCAATGGTCGTATAAGGTGGTTTGGCTATGCCCACGTCCTTTCCATCCATCACGGTTACAGTCATATGGTTTATCATGATGGACGTGGTTGCTTTCTTTAGATTTTTTTTTCTGCAGCCTCATTGGCTTGGGGATGGCGAGTAATCATTATTGCCCTGTATCTATTACTTTCACTTGCATTATTGTCCTCGATGATACATTTACCGAAACCCTTTGATTTCAGGACAATCTATGTGTCTAATGCCCATTGTAAATAATTATCCAAAGAAATTTAGGGTAGCATAATCTAGATTGCTGATTTTTGACATCTGTAATCATATATCACTCAATCTTTATAAGAAAATAAATCGTGTAACCAAGTAAACAATCGAGTTAATGAATTCCTAATAAACAAGCCACGCGGCTATGATAGTAAGGTGCAATAAAGGCCACATGGCCAAGCTATGATGCAAACAATCTATGTTGATCCAATTAGGGTTTTATCATCTTAGCAATACAAAATGTGGCTAGGGTTTCAGATTTTATGAGAATCAAAATAATCTAGCACCTTAGCTTTCAAGACATCAATTAGATCAGTCAAAATAACAAGAATCAAACATAAACTCAATTTGGATCAATATCATGCGATTTAGGGTTTCAAGGCCCTTAGGGATTCAAATTCGAGATTTAGGGTTTCAGATTCAATATGCAATCAATCTAGCTGACTTAACTCACAATCAATAGAATCAATCAAGCAAGCAAGCCTTATGGCTAAGGTTTATGCCTCACGGCAAAGAAGAAGCCACACGGCCATGAGGAAGCCACACGGCCATGAGGAAGCCACACGGCCAAAACAGGAAAACAAGCCGCACGGCTAATGATTCAATTCAGGATCAATGCATATATTTTGTTGTGTAATTGCAATCCTAGCATAGATGCATTCTATCAGTTTATACAATGTACTCAACACAAGCAAGCTAATCGGCCAAGCAAAGAACAATCATACTTGATTTCAATTTCAATACCATCCTAACATGAGATTCTAAGTGCAATTGCAATCAATCAATGTGATTAGGTTTAGGTATGAATGCAACAAGGCCACACAACCACAAGTATGATTATGTCTAGAACAGTTTAACCTAATCATATAGTTTCAGATTTTGATTTTTAAACAATCTAAACTAGATCATTAGGGTTTTGATTTAAACAAGCCAATTACTTCAGATTCAAGATTCAAGTTTAAATAATCCTAATCATAGTTCTAGGTGATCAATCAATCAAACAAAAAATTTTAAAATCCAAACAATTAAAATTGATTTTTCAAATTAGGGTTTTGGGAATTTGATTTGATCTTAGATCAAGGGAGTTTAATTTTGAGATTCAAAACCTTCAAGGTTCTGATTTTAATTGATCAATGGATCAAATCTCGATTTTAGGGTTTGGATCGAACTTATAGAGCTTCGATATACTCATAGGGTATTGATCTATTATCCTATGGCTTTCATCTTTTTAGAGATTATATTAGAGGGTTTCAATCTTTACAAAACAACCAGATTCGATTCATGTTTTCAGAATTCGAATTACCTTTAGGTTTTGAAGATTGTAGAACCGGACCACCAAGAGAACCTCGAGCTGGACGGGACGCGAGCTGGAACAAGCCTGGAACGCGGGCTGGAACGAGCTAGAACGGACGCGTGCTGAGGCACGAGCTGGAACGGAACGCGTCTGATCGGGAACGCGAGCTGTAGTTGTCCGGGATGTAAGCTGAGAACGGATGGAGCTGAGGCTGAGTTCGTCTAGTATCAGGAATGCCTTAGGGCTGGGGATGATCGGATGAACACGAGCTGGAACGCTTGCAAGAACAGATTAGGGTTCGGAGGGTTCGGATTAGGGTTCCAAAGCAAATCGGCGTGCACTGTATCGGTGCGTGAGGGCGCGTCGGTGGTTAGATCGAAAAACGGTTTGCACTGACTGATTCGTCTTGGCAAGAGTTTCGATTTGATATCTTGATCGTTTTCTGGGTCCTCGCGGTTTGGGAGAACGACCTCTTTGAAGTTACGAGGTAAATTCTTTTTGTTTAGGGTTTTAGGGGTTTGGTTTTAGGCTCAGGGTGTTAGAGACTATCGTGCTGATAACGTGTTGTAAAACGAAGGTTTTAGGTCTGAATATTTCTATGTTTCATTAATGAATAAGTGTTCCCTTATATAGGGGATTACAAGATAAGTAATAAGGAAAGTATATAAAACCTAAACCCACTAGGATTAGAAAAACTACTAATATATAATAATAAAAAAAAATTGTGTTATAAATCAATTTTATTGTGGTTCTCAAAATTAAGAACCGAACTGAAACTCCACTACTTCTTAAATGAATTAAAAATTCATCAATTTCAATTTATTTTTTAACTAACTCTGTTTGAAAATTATGAAACCAACATAAATACCTAAATACCCAAAGCTATAATATGAGCGTTCAATCAGTTTAGATTTTTCAATCTTTGGATTAGGAAAACTTTGCTGAAAGGAACCCAACATAACTTGCGTTTATTCAGGAATTGATTGGTTGGTTTTGCTTGTGAGAGTTTAGTTTTTATGTTTGATATTTTTGCTAAAATCAGTTAAACTATACGAAATACGTCCAGGCCGTTTACCAAAAAAAATGAAGAAAAAAATACGTCCAGGCCTAATCAAACTTTCTAAAATAAAAAAGATATCAAACATAACTCTGCCGCATAAGAAAACCAAATCTCGCGTATATTCAGTGTGATGCAAACTAGAAGAAACTCAAACAAAAAGACAGATTTTAAGAACTTTCCTTGGTCAATGTTTGTAACTTGCCTCGGAAAGTCACAGAAACTTCACACTGAAACCTACTATTACTTTTTATTTTCCATAAAAAGAAACAGCAGAGTTTACCCTCCTTCCTCTGCGTTTTCACACCAAATCCCCGTGTGAACAGTCACAGCTTCCAGCAAAAGACAATAATACCCTTAGGTGACCTTCCCAGAAGAAACCAAAACAAAAACAAAAAAAACAAAGCTTCCTTCGTCCAGTCCACTACCTAAAAGCTTAGTTGGCTTCCATAGTTCCATGGATGTTCCTTCTCCGAAACCCCAAAACTCTCTTCCTCTATATATACAAAATCCACTCTCATTTCTACATCATCGACTCCAAAACCCATCTCTCAAAATTCTCAATTTCAGTTCACTCTATAGCTCAAATGGCGACTCCTCAATCCTCAACCAGACCAACCCACCAAAACCCACAACCCAATTTCCACGACCTCTTCCCCGCCATGGCCGGAAAACTCGGAGGAGAAGGTCTAATCGACGAGCTCTGCAAAGGCTTCGAGCTCCTCATGGACGGAGACAAAGGAGTCATCACTTTCGAGAGCTTGCGGCGAAACGCATCAGCGGTTCTTGGACTCGGAGATCTGACGGACGACGATGTAAGGTGTATGATCGACGAAGGGGATTTCGATCGAGACGGTGCGTTGAATCAGATGGAGTTTTGTGTGCTCATGTTTAGGCTAAGCCCTGACTTGATGGATGCGTCACGCTTTGTCGTCACGGAGGCGATCGAGGAGGAGTTTGGTGACCGAACGCATGGGCATTGATATCCTTCTTTCTCCATCAGAGACTTTGACTTAAGTTTGTTTAACCCTTTTATGTTTTTCTTATCCTTTCGATTATTGTTGCAATTCGTATAAAATTCTTGGATATTATATCAACCGATATGGAAAAAATTCATTGAAAACAGACAAAAATATAAGTATATAATTAGATGCAAATTCGGTTCTTCGGCTTTTCTGTATGATTCCCCCCCCCCCCCCCCCCCCCCCCCGGATGATTTTAATTTTAACCTTCCGGTTGTGATAGTTAATAAATACAGTATACGGATCCAAGTGAACGAACAAAAATAACTATAAACGCGAGCAAGTTTTGAGCGATTTTGTTTCAACAAAAGAAAATCACTAGTAGCTTTGGCTAAGCAAGTCTTATCATATATCATGTTTTAAAAATATCCATTATTTAAAAATCTGATAAAATCCATAAAATCCGATAAATATTGAGGCTAACTGGTTGAAACAATGGATGACCAATATGTAATTTTTTTTATTAACAATGTTACAAATGCTTTGTTAATTTGTAAAAATTGTGTCTATTTACAACATTTTTGCATTTAAATCAGCGTTTTAAAATCTGATATGGATTCGCGATCGAACCAGTAAACCGGTAATCTAATATGTAATCCGGTTTATGATTTAAGAAAATCCACTATTTAAAAATCCGTAAAAATCCGCTAAATCTCGAGGTTAACCGGTTAAACCGATAGGTGACCGATACGTAAATCCAATTTGATTTGAATTGTAAATGACCATTAATTTTATAAGAAAATTGGGCTTAATATCATAACATCCAAAAAATATCATATATCAATAAAATTTACTAAAACAATAAGGCTATATTATTTAAACAAAATAATGTTTTTACTTATAAATCCCTTAAGATACTAAAATGATATATGTTAAAGTATATTTTGTAAACACAACATGTAAATATAAATTATATTAAACATATATATTTTCTATAATGTAAATAAATAAATTAAAACAAGTATTACATGCAAAATGTATAAATTAAAAAAAAAATATTTTGAAGGAGGCTCTCCAATTGATTATTTTAGATTGTTATTTTATTGTATCTAATTCAAAAATATATTCGTAAGTAATATAAATTAATAACAAAGTAAAATGTATGAAACAATTACTATATATTAATAATGTTGAATAATAAATAAAAACAATAATATTATATAGTTACACAATATATAACACTAAAATGGAAATTATATATCTAAAATATTTGTAATAATATCAAATATATTTATAAAATAAAAAAATATCCGAACGGACGTGCGGGTCAAAATCTAGTAAATGATAGAGAATTACCTAATGTGGCAAAATATATATGACAATTAATGATTTTGAATAATAACGATCTAGTAAAAATTATTATATCTTCTATCATATTTATTTAATTTTAAATTATTAAAATAAATCAAACAACCACATTAACCTCATTTAAAAACGACTATAAATTATGAAAAATTGTTAAAAGTTTCATATTCAAATTTTGTGATCCATAGTTTAAGTTTTTTATTATGACAAAATACAAATGATTATAAAATTATATAAGTAAGATGTGTAATTTAATTAATTATTAAGACTAATATATATATATATATATATCGTTTTAAATTAAACTATACCACGTAAAATATATAAATATTAATTTTGGTATTTACTTTGAAAAATTGTTTTTTGATAGAATCTTTGAACAAACATTGACAACTTAATTTTTTAAAATTATAAACTACTAAAACTATTAATCCTACAGTGAAATTTTTGTTATCAGTAATTTAAAGATTTTGCTATAAAAGATACAAATGATAAAAAAAAAAACTATATGAGTAGAAATCATCATCTAATTGACATTAATATTAAAAATATATTATGTATGTTAATATCATTTAAATTTAATTATATATCCTATAAAATAGAAAAAAAAATATTATTTGAATTAATAAAATTGATTTATATGTTCATGGTAATTTAATTATATATGTAATAGTTAATGACTTTTAATTATTCAATATATATTTATTATTTCTTTATATATAAAACATATAATTCAAAAAATAATTTCTAAATAAAATGCTCAAACCGCGCAAGGCGCGGATATTAATCTAGTCTTACCATAAAATTGTTTTACAAATTTCAGCATTAATAACCGTGATATAAAGCATACCAAAAAAGTAGTTTAGATGTTAGTTTTTTTTCCAAAAGTAAATACGTTCACTACAAGAAAACTTGTTTATAGCCACGACTCAGCCACAAACATTTTGCGGCAAGAGAAATATAGCCACAAAATATCCGTAAAATAGCTACAACAAATTTTTATGGCTATTATGTAGCTTTTTGTCGCTATTTAGCTGCAAAATATGCTTTGTAGCTATTCAAAGACCCATAGCCACAATTAGCTACAATATAAATTGTGGAAGTACATATCCCACAATTTTCCACTGTATTATTTGTAGCCAATTTAGCCACAACAGTTTCCGTAGCTATCCGAAGAAATGAAATTTTAAAATATTAAAATTAATTACAAACTTAAAACAAAAAACAGTTACGAACTTAGTTATGGGCATTTGTGGCCACTTAAAAGACATGGCTGCAAACAAATTTGTGGCTACCCTGTAGCAAAGAGTGTAACATGTAAATGCATGTATCATTTCTAAAATATATATATATATATATATATATATGTAATGCCAATTTTTTTATAACATTTACAATGTTATATGGAATGTTAAAATCATTTTTTCGAATCCCCTATATATTATTTGTGAAACATTACAACTTCTTTTTGTAGCCACGTGTCATCACTACGATGATTCTTAGCATTATTAGAGAAATGGGTTGGTCCATCTAAATATATAATAAGCTTTTTATTAAACTAACCATAAATTCATTATTAATGTCATTTATTATTTCCTTAAATAAAGATTACGGAATTGCCTAATGTGGGTAAAGTATATATGACAATTAATGATTTTGAATAATAAAGATCTGATAAAAAAAATAATGTATCTTCTATCAAATTTGTTTAATTTTAAACTATTAAAATATTTTTTATAAAACCACAATAACCATATTATAAAAATTTAGTTTTTTCTGTATATGTTATATTTTAAATTTTAAAAAACGACTATAAAAATGGCACCTGCATTGACAAAAGAGCAGAAGCTTATGTGAAGGAAGCTGAATCTCTTGCCTTGGAGCGATCACAAAGTTCCACTTGACCTGTGAAACTGCATCGGCACCCTCTAACCAGCAGCTCACTGTTGCTTATATTGAAGTAAGAAGCTCCTACTCTAACTCATATCAATCTTAAAGCATACTGCATTTGGTTTTGATATGATCATCCATGGAATTTTTTTTTTTTGTTATTCTAAACTCGTGTCTTGTGTCAATATACTTTTCTTGTAGATGGTAACTAATGTTGATGCTGAACCCAATGAGTCTCCGGCAGCTTCTCTATGCAGAGACGTTGGAGTTGATGGACAATTGACCACCGACGATTGTCGACCACCAGATTCGCTGGTCTGCCATTGAAAGGTGACTAAAAGACCAGAAACAGGGTGCAGAGTGTTGTGACTGGGTTGAAGGATGACGTTTCTAGGTTGAAGTAAAGCATCGACTTGTTGTCGAAGATGAATGGAGTGGATCCTATTACTCGTCAACATATTCCACGTGAGAGTGGTGCATCTGCTCCAAGTCCTCATTCTGATTCTAGCCAAGAACTTAATCAGCACTCTCCCACTCATTAACTCTTCAATCTATCCTAGGTGTATTGTGTTTCCTTGTGCAATATTAATCTATGTCTTTTGTAAAATCATTAGATGTTTTCTTTAACTTAAAATTGTAATGATATTTTGAATGATTTAGCTAATTATGTCTTTTTTGTATAATTAATTATTGTTTTGAAATTTCGTTTCAAGAACTTTAATAGAATACAATTTAAAATTGAATAATAGAAAATTTGATAAATACATTTTTTAAAATTATGAAACTATAGCTACAAAATTTAATTGTGACTATTTGTATGCTGATAGCTACAATTCAGTCTGTGGCTATTTATAGAAAAATGGCGACAACTTATTGTGTGACAATGTTGTGGCTAATAGAGCTACAAATCGGTAGAGGCTATTTGTGTCTCATATTCCACGATTATGAGTGTGGCTATTAGTAGAAAATTTGCTACGGTTAATAGTGTGGCTTTTTGTGGCAAAATATCCACAAAATCTATTTCGCGCTATTTGTAGAAAATAGCTGTAAATATCGTTTGTGGCCGAGTCGCGGAAACATATCTACAAATAGCCACAATTTCTCAATAGCCACAAGCCGATAGTCAACAAATTTTTTTTGTAGCCATTCGTCGCTAACGGTGAAATAACCACAAAGATTAAGCTATAGCTACAAAAAAATTAGTGGCTATTCTCTATTTTTCTTGTAGTGGTTAGGCTTAAGTATATGATATAGTTTGATTTACAGGAATTAATTATAGGGTATAATATCTTTTAAATATTTTTCCTAAAAGCAAGTTTGGTCTAATTTTATGTTTTTGTTTCCCTTAATAATTGATTAGAGATCTAACACTATGGACAGGGCCGGCTCAAATAAATCATGGCCCTTAGGCAAAATAGTTTTTAAACAAATTTTACATATATTTTATAGATAATTTAAAATTTTTGGGCCATTTTTCTTATTTTTTAAAAATATTAGACCCTTTCAATCACTAATTATGCAAAAAAAAAAATTGACCCGGGGCCCACGCTCTTCTTGCCCTTATACCTAAACCGGCCCGGACTATGGATTGCAATTTTCCTTATCCCTCAAAAAGTAGTTCTTGTTGGATCCGGCTTGAATCGAAGTAAGCAATTTTCGAATTTACTTTTCACTACCTGTTTTTGATTTCCGGAAAAAATTAGATTAAAACCCTGTTTGTAAGAAAACATATTAAGAGTAAAGGGTTCTTAAAACCGGACTGACCTGGTTCATGGTTGAACTTGGTTCGACCATGAACCGGTTACATAGTCGGGTTGGGTCTAATAATTGGTTCGACCGTGAACCGGTCAAGCAGTACATCATATACATGTATCATAAATATATATTTTTCAGTCGTTTTAATTGGTAGCCGGATTTGACCTCAGAGTTATTAAACTGATAAAAATCATTAAAACTATCAAAAATCTATAAATCAACTAGTTTATATTTATAATGTTTTATGTTTTAAATTCATTTATATTTTAATTTTGTTTCATATTTACTAACATTACTTTTAAATTTATCCACTAGACATATATTAATCCAGATTATTGAAACAAGTTTGATCCGATCGAACCATATTGAACCGTAACTCAAAAATTATTCGGTTCAGCTTCCAGTCCGGTTTTAAAAACACTGGAGTAAACAGTTAAGCCTTTGTAACACATCTTAACACATCTCTCATCAAAGTCTACATGTAATTATGAGATATGTGAGTGTAGTTTCAACTTTCAACCACCTGATCAAATTTCTACTTTTCCACTAGTTAATTTTACTTTATATATAAAGCAAATATGGTTGCACCTTGCGGGTATCCATCGTGTAGGATAATGCGTGTAGCCATGCAGTCCCTGATCCTGCGAAGAAGACCAAATCATGCATGTACGTATCTTAAGCGACACTTTGGTCAATAAAGCTAATATAAAAAGTCGTTTACTTTGTTTCAACGGATATGAGCAAATTTGGGGTAAGTTGAACATCATATATAAGTAATGGGGCGGAAAAGCGAAGCATCCTTAAAACACAAGCCAGCTTTAGCATTTTATCATTTGTCTTCACTCATATTAACATCATATTTTTTTGTATAAATAACTTTAATTATTTGGACATTTTATCTTGTATATTTGTTTTTAACATAATATTTTATCATGTAGTTCTTGGAAAGAAATATCTTTGAAGATCGCCCCCTCTTGATTACAACGAAAGGTTCCTGTAATTCTAAGGGATATCCAAAATGATTACATCCAAGTTCCTAGATATGATCTTTAGATATATATATATATATATGGATCCAACATATATAAGGTTTCACTATACTCAGGTCCAGGTAAACATACATGTAACATATATATAACGAATTATTCTAACCTCTAGGTTCACCAACCAATAGGATTGTGTTATTTCATATTTGATATCTTTAAAAAAAAAAAATATTGTCAAATTATATTATCTTTTTAAAACTAATAGGTAAAAAGAAAAAAAATAAAAAATAGTAGTAATTACAAAAAAAAAAATTTAACGTCGTCAGCAAAACATTAAACTTTAAATCCTAATTCCTAAACCCTAAACCTTTGGGTAAACCCTAAACTCTAGGATAAATCTTAAACTCTAAATCAAAATCACTAATAAACACTAAAACACTCAAGGGTTTAGGGTTTAGAGTTTTAGGGTTTAGGGTTTAGAGTTTTAGGGTTTAGTTTTTTTATTTAGAATTTACGATTTATCCAAGGGTTTAGGGTTTATCCAAAGGTTTAGAGTTTACCCAAGGGTTTAGGGTTTAGGATTTAGGGTTTAGGGATTAGGATTTAGGGTTTAGTGTTTTGCTGACGACGTTAAAAAGATTTCTTTTAATTCTTTTTTTCTGTAACTAGTTTTTTTTTTTACTTTTTATTTTAGAAGTATAATATAACTTGACAATATTTTGTTTCTTTTTTTTAAAGATATCGAATTTGAAATAATGAAATTCTATTGGTTGGTGAAATTCTAGAGGTTCACCAACCAATAGAATTTCATTATTTCAAATTCGATATATAACCTCAGTTTCATCTAGAGGTTCACCGACCTAGAGGTTCACCCTAGGAAGTGAACCCAAAAATAACTCATATATAACCCAAGTTTTGCAGACGGATTGTCTTAGATCGGATTCTAAATAATTTACATAAAATTTTGTTGGTTGGTGAATCTAGAGATTCACCTTAGGGGTGAACCTAAGAATAAATCATTAAAATGGTTTTAATGATAAGTTTCAATGTTAGTAAGCCAAATTTTAGAAAATAATTATGTTTTAGTTCTGTAGATTATCGTTTCGTTTTTAGAACTTTTATACATGTTTCAAAATTATATTAATCAATTATGTAAATTAAAAATGCTCCAAATTTTAAACTAGTTATAACTTTCTGTATATCTAAGAACGGCACTGCATATATGAGCCTAATGTTAAAAAATAAATGAGCGTAGTGTTATTTGTATCCTCATCTATTTTTGACGCTATAGGTTTGTTAAGTTATAGATAATCGTTGTATAGATATCAAATAACGATAGTTTTTAGTTGATGACAATACACTGTTCAAAAAAATCCCATTATTAAAGTGAAGTAAAAAAACAGTGCATTCATACTAATTAATTTGATAGGATTACTTGTAATTTAGACGACGCCTTACTGCTTTTGGAAATTAAAATGCATAGTCGTAGTTTTATTAAGAAACTAAAAGTCAAGAAAGAACAAAGAAAAATGATGACGAGAGTGATGATGCAACGTCTTGAAGTCGGAATTTAGATTGGTTGGATCAAGTCTTGATCCAATGGCTAGATTATATTCGCCGATCAAAATCGGACGGATAAGTTTTTTGACCCTACCCTCAGTCAATTTAGCACCTACTTGGTTGTCTTCGTGGGGCTTGGATCACATTCGTTGACTTGTTCTCCCTCAGTTTCATATCTCATCAATAGATTTTTAAAAAGATGATTTCATTATTAGTTGTGAATTGTGATTGCTATGCATTTGGTGTGCAGCGAATTGCGGATTGAGTGATTGATTGGTATGGTATAAAAAACCCACTAAACGATGGATAAGTATAACCTATAGCTTATGAAGATGTTGCAAAATATTAATATGTGACTTAACTGAAACATAACTTTTCGTTTGTATATGAAAATATTTAGACGGTTACAAATTATATCGTGGATGTCCATAACCAGCCCGGTCTATAACCGGTTCATATCTAGAAAGAGAGACGGTCGTGCCCTAGAGAGAGAGAGAGCCGGTGGCTGGAGAGAGAGCCGGTCGCTGGAGAGAGAGAAACCCTAGTTTCCATTTTCCTTATTAGTTTATGATTTGTATTTTTTTCATATTTGTATTTTCTTTCTCTAATATTTCCATTATTCTATGACGGTGTAATTCCCTATATATAAAGGGCTCTTTATGTTTATGAATAAGATATAAAACATACAGATTATATTCTCTAGTTTCACAACACGTTATCAGCACGATTACGCTCTAAACCCTAAGCTAAAGTCCGAACCCTAAAACCCTAATCTCATCCCGACGATAAACCCTAAACCCGATGACGAACCCTAATCTGATCGAGAACCTAAAACCCCATACTCAAGGCGTTCCCGATCTCAGCACGCGACCTCAGTCCGCTCCTTAGCTCGCGACTTCGGCCTGTTCGCGAGACACGATCTCAGCCTGCTCGACGCGACTCGATACCGTTCGATAGCCAGCACGTTCACGACCCGATAGCTGCTTGCTCCCGTTCGCGACTCGTCTCAGCTTCAATTCGTTCGCGACAGACAGCAACCTGTTCGCGACCCGACAGCAACGATCAGCTCGCGTTCTTCTCTATTCGGTGGTCCATTCAACCCGACTTGAGGTTTAGGTAAAACTAAAACCTAAGAACCAAACCCTAAGGCAATAGATCCAATCCCTAATAACCTAAATTGAATCTTATTGCTTGATTAAAATCGAAACCCTAATTCCCTAAAGCCTAGCCTCATGCATACCATGCAAACCCTAATCGAAATTTGATTTGATTGTTTATGTGATTGAATGTTTTGAATCTGATTATCATCACATAGAACCGATTGCTAGGGTTGATTAATCTCATACTTGAATTTGGTTGATTGAATTGATGAACTAATTGAATGTTATCTTGCGATAGAAATCGCCTAAGTTGATTATTTCTCATCTTGTTTAAAACTTGAAACCAACCGGCTTGTTCATATTGAAACCCTAATTGCATTAATCTCATTAAATATGATCGTTAGGTTGATAGTAACTAAACCCCTTGATGCATTGCTTGATTGTTTTATTGAGGTTTCATGATTACTTAGAATCATTCTTGCTAAAGATGAATAACTGATTGCATTAAGATCATATAGAAACCGATTGCTAAGATTGTTCATACTCTTGGCCGTGCGGCTTGTCTTGCATTATGCATGTTCGGATTGTTTGGCCATGCGGCTTGTTAGCATATCATGCATGCATAATCGTATGAACTAAATGCATCATATCCGTTTGGTCGTGTGACCAATTTGCATTATATATCTGATTGTCTTGTATGCATTATAAGAACATTAAAAATCCTAAGAATGAAATATATGATTTCAGATGTCGAAAATCAACAACTTGGATTTTGCTGCCCTAAATCTCTCTGGAGATAATTACTTGCAATGGGCACTTGATGCTAAGATCATCCTAAAATCCAAGGGAAGTGAGAAAGATAGATATGGAGCTATATTAATTATACGCCATCATCTTATTGAGAGTCTCAAAGATCAGTATTTGACTATTGAGAATCCTCTAGACCTTTGGACAGAGTTGAAAACGAGATATGATCACCAGAGAACGGTGTTATTACCAAAGGCTATGTATGATTGGAGGAATCTCAGAATCCAGGACTTCAAGTCCGTGGACGAGTATAACTCGGCCCTGTTTAAGATAGTTTCTAAATTGAAACTGTGTGGTGAGGATATAACGGATAAGGATATACTTGAGAAAACATTTTCCACCTTCCACACAAGTAATGTGTTGTTACAACAACAATACTGTGAGAAGGGCTTCTCTACTTTTGCTAATCTGATCTCTTGTCTCTTGCTCGCTGAGCAGAACAGTGAACTGTTGATGAGGAACAGTGAATTGAGACCTCCTGGAACAAACCCATTACCTGAGGCACATGCGGCCGTAGAGGATAAGAAAGAGTCGAACCATGTCTAGAGTGATAGCCAATACGGCTGTGGTCGTGGAAAATGGAATGGACATGGTGGTCGAGGCCGAAACTTGTTTGGTCGAGGCCGAGGCAACTCATATGGCCATGGACAAGGAAACTCTTATGGAGGCCGTAGTCATGGCCGAGGCCGTGGTACATCATTTAAACCATAAAACTCGACCAAATCCGTGTGTCATAGATGTGGTATGGATAATCATTGGGCTAAGACATGTAGGCCTCCCAAACATCTCGTTGACCTCTACCAAGAGAGTTTGAAAGGGAAGAATCATGAAGCTCATATGACTTATCAAGATGGTGAAGATGATTTCAATCATGAACAAGACGATCTCATGGAGTATGAAACGTCTGATTGTTAAGATCAAAGTTGATTTTGGCCATCTATGTTTTTGTGTTCTTTGCTTTGTGTTTTCTATGTTTTGATTGCTTTGAACTTATTTTATTAATGAATGAAAGTTTTTGACATAAAAGTCTCTAAAGTCTCATAGAGGGCTACGGCCAGGCTAATATCATGTTGCCTAAGGCTACGCATCTAGAGATATATGATGCATTGTATTCACCCAGCTCTAAGAGAAGCCTATTGAGCTTTAAAGACATTCGAATGAATGGCTTTCATATTGAGACTAAGGACGAAGGAAACAAAGAGTTCCTTCAGATCATAGAGATCGGCCAAGGCTATAAGAAAGTCCTAGAGTCTATACATGCGCTCTCTATTGGCCTTTTACTATGCTAAGGTCGGAATGATAGAAACCAATGCTGGTGAGTTCACGTCCCAAGCGTTTAATGATTACTGTATGTCCATGGGGGTAAGTGTGGAACACTTCGTGGCACATGTACATACACAGAACGGCTTGGCCAAATCATTCATAAAACGAATTCAGCTGATAGCTAGACCATTGCTTATGAGGTCTAAGCTTTCGGTCACAGCTTGGGGACACGCGGTCTTGCACACGGCTGAACTGATTCATATCAGACCGTCTAGTGAACATAGATATTCCCCATTACAATTGCTTACGGGTCATGAGCCAGACATATCCCATCTTAAGACATTTGGTTGTGCCGTCTATGTGCCAATTTCACCACCATAGAGAACAAAGATGGGACCTCAAAGGAGGATGGGGATATATGTTGGATATGATTCTCCCACAATTATTAAGTACCTTGAGCCAACTACAGGTGATTTATTTAAGGTCAGATATGCGGATTGTCATTTCGATGAATCCGAACATCCAACATTAGGGGGAGATAATAATAAGCTGGTAAAAGAAATTACATGGAATCAAACATCCTTATCTTGGCAAGATCCTCGGACTCAAGAATGTGATTTAGAAGTCCAAAAGATAATACATTTACAAAAGCTAGCTAATCAATTGCCAGATTCCTTTGCTGACCCGAAAAGAGTGACAAAGTCATATATACCATCTGCTAATGCACCAATAAGAATTGATGTTCAAGAGGGACACAATCAAGTTGCTACAGAGTCTAGACAACATTTGAAACGTGGTAGACCAATACGTTCCAAAGATAAGAACCCTCAGAAAACTAAGAAAGGTGTAGATAATGAAACCGAGGTGGTTGAAACCCTAGACACGACCGCAGCCGTTCCTAAATCCCAGGACTTAGCCGCGGCCGATCCCAAAACCCTAATAGTGATTGCGGACGATCATAAGATCTTAGATGCGGCCGGCCCTGATGTATCTGATATTGATTCTTGGAACGCCAAGATTCAAGGTACTGAAGGCCCTGATAATAATGAGATCTCAATAAATTATGTCTTGTCTGGGATACAGTGGAACAGAAAGAATGTCGACATTGATGATATATTTGCATGCAATGTAGCACTTGAAATCATGGATGATAATGAGGATCATGAACCCACGTCTATTTATGAGTGCACTCAACGATCAGATTGGATCAAATGGAAAGAAGCTATAAACGTGGAGTTAAACTCTTTAAAGAAGAGAGATGTCTTTGGACCAATAGTCCGGACACCTTATGATGTTAAACCAGTCGGCCATAAGTGGGTCTTTGTGAGAAAGAGAAACGAACATGGTAATGTCGTTAGATATAAAGCACGTCTTGTTGCACAAGGATTCTCACAAAGACCAGGAATAGATTATGAGGAGACATACTCCCCTGTGGTGGATGCTACTACTTTTAGATTCCTAATAAGTCTGGCTATAAGAGAAAAATTAGACTTGCGGTTAATGGATGTTGTAACTGCATACTTATATGGGCCACTGGATAATGAGATTTATATGAAAGTACCAAAGGGTATAGAGTTGAAAAACAAATCGAGTACTCGAGAACAACACTGTATAAAGTTGAATAAATCACTTTATGGATTGAAACAATCAGGCCGAATGTGGTACAATAGACTAAGTGAGTACTTAGTGAAAGAAGGATATAAGAATGATCTGATCATCTCTTGTATCTTTATAAATAAATTTGGCCAGGGCTTTGTAATCATAGCAGTGTATGTTGATGATTTGAATATCCTAGGAACCTCTGGAGAGATTTCCCAAACAGTTAAATATCTTAAGAAAGAATTCGAGATGAAAGATCTAGGAAGAACGAAATTCTGTTTGGGATTACAGCTTGAGTACATTGAAGATGAAATCCTTGTGCATCAAATGACATATACAGAAAAGGTACTCAAGAGATTTAATATGGCCGAGTCTCACCCGTTGTCGAGCCCCATGGTCGTGAGGTCCCTCGGCATGGACACTGATACGTTCCGTCCTAAGATGGACGATGAAGATGTCCTAGGTCCCGAAGTGCCATATCTCAGTGCCATATGAGCTTTGATGTATCTGGCTAGTCACACACGACCAGATATATGTTTTGCCGTGAATCTATTGTCTAGATTTAGCTCTTGTCCAACCCAAAGGCGCTTGGATGGGATTAAACATATTCTTCGTTACCTGCAAGGAACGAAAGACTTGGGTTTATTTTATACTAACTATAACAAAGAAGGATAAGTTGGCTTTGCTGATGCAGGTTATCTCTCGGATCTTCACAATGCTCGATCACAGACGGTTACGTCTTTACTCATGGTGTTACGGTCATCGCATGGCGTTCCATGAAGCAGAAAATCGCGGCCACTTCATCAAATCATTTGGAAATCTTGGCTATTCACGAGGCCAGCCGCGAGTTTGTGTGGTTACGGTCCATGACCAACCATATCCGAGATGATTGTGGGATGACTAAAGGCAAGGACGCACCAACTGTGATGTATGAGGACAATGCATCTTGCATTGCTCAGCTTAAGGATGGCTACATCAAATGAGACCGAACGAAGCACATACAGCCTAAGTTCTTCTACACGCACGAGCTTCAGAAAGCCGGCGAGGTCCAAGTCGTCCAAGTGCGTTCCAGTGACAACTCAGCCGACTTGTTCACCAAATCACTTCCTACCTGCACGTTCAGGAAGCTCACACATTAGACTGGGATGCGTAGACTGAAAGACCTTCAGTGATGTTCAGAACAGGGGGAGTAATACGTGTTGTACTCTTTTTCCTTCACCATGGTTTTGTCCCACTGGGTTTTCCTGGTAAGGTTTTAATGAGACAACATCTAAAGCGTATTACAAACTCTGTATGGTTATAGCATCCAATGGGGGAGTGTTATAAATCATATTGTGGATGTCCATAACCGGCCCGGTCCATAACCGGCCCATACCTAGAGAGAAAGAGAGACGGTCGCGCCCTAGAGAGAGAGTCGGTGGTTGGAGAGAGAGAAACCCTAGTTTCTTTTTTCCTTATTAATTTATGATTTGTATTCTTTCCATATTTGTATTTTCTTTCTCTAGTCTTTCTATTATTCTATGACGGTGTAATTCCCTATATATAAAGTGCTCCTTATGTTTATGAATAAGATATAAAACATACAGATTATATTCTCTAGTTTCACAACAGAGACTGTGTTTAATATTAGTGATTATATTAACCTAAACATATTAGTTAGTAACTTAGTATCATTACACATGTAAACTCAGGAACAGAATTTCGTAGCTTTACTAGTTAGTAACCTAGTATCATAGACACCAATTTCATTGGGATAATTGATTTTGCAAACTTATAATAATTTTAGTCAAGCTACCATTTTGTGTAAGACTATTTCATAATTTAATCATACAAAGCTTGAACAGATAAACACTATGATTTCTTGTTTAGAAAAGTCATCTTCTAGAGAAAACAAGCAGAAAGCTTCTTTCTTGTGTTAAGATAATCATATTTTTGAGGGAAAAGGAACATGATGGTGAGCGTGACGCCACGTATCATCATTAATTTTATGTTATTTAAATAATTTAAATTATAGAATAAAATCAACTTTTTCCGTCCAATACCAAACCAGGTGAGAACGACTACGTTTTGAATTGACCACTTTTTTTTTGTTCAAACATTCATAAATCACGGCAAACCTACGTAAAATTCCCACAGATACAGGAAAAATGAGAACAGACGAAAATTTGACCGTCATTGAATTGACCACCTATACCCCCTATAATACCCGTGAAACTCAAAATTGGCCCACTAGTTTTGTTTGCTTCATTTGCTAGCTATAATCACCATACTTATTAAAGAAATGGCATGATAATTATTATGTTCCAATAATTTAACCAAAAAATACGCATATGAAAATAGTGATTTTAGAAAGCTCTGAGGTTATGCAAATTTCATTATGACTTATGTTAATTTCATTGCTTCATAGTACATCAAATGTTTTTGAAAATATTGTTTTTCAACTCATGATGAACCAAAAGATTTAATTCTTCATCGGTCTCTTTAAATACTCATGAAGGGGTGGCTAAATATATATATATAAAAGAAAAAGTGCATGGTAAGATTTCAATTTGACCAAATAATGAGGGCGTTGAAGTTGAGTTCCTCTGGAAAATACAAGTTTGGGAAAAGGATAAAAAAGAAAAGAAAACAGATAATGTTGGACCACTATAAATACGCTTACAGCATTTTCGGATCGTTGAACCATTCCTATATCATCATCATCCACAAAGACAATTTTACGAGAAACACTTCAGAAAGTAGTTAAGCTTCAGATAAACGAAGAGACGATTCCGATGGCAACCAAAGTGTATATCGTGTATGTTAATTTTCTGTTTATCTTTTTTTCCTAGTCTGTTCCTGCTTCTAGCGACTTGATTTCATGTTTTTTTAATGTCTAAGATCGGACAAGAAGGTGTATTGATTTTTCACGGACGATTGTTTTATATTTTATTTACTGGCACTTGCTTTGTTTAGTGGTTCAAAGTCTCTTTGATGTGTTCTGCAGGTACTACTCAATGTACGGTCACGTGGAGAAACTGGCTGAAGAAATAAGGAAAGGTGCTGCTTCTGTTGAAGGTGTTGAAGCCAAACTATGGCAGGTTTGTTTGTTCTTTACCTCTGACTTTCTTCCATAATCACTTTTATGTTCCATTGACAAACTTATGTTCTATGGATCATCTAAGCGGCTACAACATTATGATTTGAGTCCAATTAGAAAGGAACTCTGTTTTTTTTAACGGTTTCTCGATTGTTGAATTGTTGTTACACAGGTGCCGGAGACGCTTCCAGAAGAAGCACTCCTTAAGATGAGCGCACCACCAAAGAGTGGATCACCAATCATCACACCCAACGACCTAACTGAAGCTGATGGTTTTGTCCTTGGTTTCCCAACAAGGTTTGGTATGATGGCTGCTCAGTTCAAAGCCTTCTTGGACGCAACTGGTGGACTCTGGAGGACTCAGGCACTCGCCGGTAAACCAGCTGGTATCTTCTACAGCACTGGCTCTCAAGGTGGTGGCCAAGAAACCACCGCGTCAGTTCTCTCATCAAACAATAAATAAACTTCACATCTTTGCCTATATCTTAACAAACGTTTTCTTATGTGGTAAATCAATAGGTTGACGGCGATAACTCAGCTGGTTCACCACGGGATGATATTTGTCCCAATCGGTTACACATTTGGTGCTGGAATGTTCGAGATGGAGAAAGTTAAAGGAGGGAGTCCCTATGGAGCTGGAACATTCGCAGGAGATGGTTCGAGGCAGCCAACACAGCTGGAGCTAGAGCAAGCGTTTCACCAAGGCAAGTACATTGCAACCATCACCAAGAAGCTCAAAGTATCTACTGCTTAATGCTTTCTAATGGATTCGGTATCAATAAGAACAAAAAACATTGCATGTTTTGCTCTGCTTTATTAATATACTAGAATAAGGCGTAGGGTGAGTTTATTTGTATATATTATCGATAGTTTCTTTTATATATTTGATCATTTTATTTATATATATAAAATATTTTTTGTTGTTATTATATAATTTATTTCCGATGGATCGGATCAATTTTTATTAAAAATAATGGAACAAAACTATAATTAATACATCATGGTTGATCGGATTGGACATTAAACAAATTATGACATAAAAACCTTGTTTTTTCCATCAAACACATTCTTGAAAAAAGTGAACAGTATTGTTTTCACAGTTGAATTATTTTGACTTTTATATTCCATATGGTTTTGAAAGCTTTCAAATCTACCATCGAATTGATACATGTCATTTTAATGTTTTTAGTCGTATACTTAAGGAAAACTTACATTTTTGTAATTTAAAGTCGTTTTAAAAAATTCAAAATATAATATATAAGAAAAAATCTAACATATAAGAAAAATATAACATATAAGGTGTCCTCATTTTTGTATTTTAAAGTCGTTTAAAAAAATATAACATATAAGGTTTCCTCATTTTTGTAATTTAAAGTCATTTTAAAAAATTCAAAATATAACATATAAGAAAAAATCTATTTTTTTATTATATGGTTAATGTGATTGTTTATTTTTTTAATACTATAAAATTAAACAAAATGAAAAAGGATGCAAAAATTGTTATCAAATATTTATTATTCATAATCATTAATTGCCTTATATATGTAAATCATATTAGGTAATTTCGTAGCTTTTATTTATGGAAAGAATACACACTTCTTATATTTTAGGTTAATATAATGTTCTCTAGTGGACATTAAACAAATTATGACATAAAAACCTTATTTTTTCCTCGAACACATTTTTGAAAAAGTGAACATTATTGTTTTCACAGTTGAATTATTTTGACTTTTATCTCTCATATGGTTTTTAAAGCTTTCAAATCAACCATCGAACTGATACATGTCATTTTAATGTTTTTAGTCGTATACTTAAGGAAAACTTACATTTTTGTAATTTAAAGTCATTTTAAAAAATTCAAACTATAACATATAAGAATAAATCTAACATATAAGAAAATATAACATATAAGGTGTCCTCATTTTTGTATTTTAAAGTCGTTTTAAAAAAAAAAATATAACATATAAGGTTTCCTCATTTTTGTAATTTAAAGTCATTTTAAAAAATTTAAAATATAATATATAAGAAAAAATCTAATTTTTTATTATATGGTTAATGTGATTGTTTATTTTTTTTTAATAATATAAATTTAAACAAAAAATGAAGAAGGATGCAAAAATTGTTATCAAATCTTTATTATTCATAATCATTAATTGTCATATATATGTAAATCATATTAGGTAATTCTGTAGCTTTTATTTAAGGAAAGAATATACACTTCTTATATTTTAGGTTAATATAATGTTCTCTAGTGGACATTAAACAAATTATGACATAAAAACCTTATTTTTTCCATCGAAGACATTCTTGAAAAAAGTGAACAGTATTGTTTCCACAGTTAAATTATTTTGGGGGTGATTGGTTGGGCTTTATCTACCTACTTTAGCTTTATTTTTTTCTAAATCATTAAATTTTACCAATCATGTTTTAGCTTTACTTTTCAAAGTTAAATCATACATCAAATTTCTATTAATTTTTATCAATCATGTTTTAGCTTTATTTTTAAAGCTACAGCAAAAAAAATAAAGCAAACATTTTTCTTTTGTATTTTAGTTAAGAAACCTACATCTTTCATTTATAAGCTGTAGAAACTGTAGAATAAAAAAATATCTATAATATCAAATAAATAAGATAATCATAATAAAAAAACATCTACAAATATTTTACTCTAATTTTGGGTGCTTTAAATTATTGAAATATTTTAAATAATATAAATATTATTTACATATCACATTTTAAATAACAGTAAACTTTGATAATTTTAAATAATATTAATATAAATTATTTTAAGTGATAAAAATAATAATTATTTTATATATACATCACATATTTCACATATTTTATTTTAAAATATCTCCAGTCTATAGCTTACAGCTACAACAAATTTAACTACAGCAAAAGTTTCTGCAAAAATAATCTACAGTAACAACATTACAGCTACAATCAATTTATCTACAACTAAACTTTTACAGCTAAAATTCTACAGCCACAGTCGAACCAATCATCACCTTTGACTTTTATCTTCCATATGGTTTTGAAAGCTTTCAAATCAACCATCGAATTGATACATGTCATTTTAATGTTTTTAGTCGTATACTTAAGGAAAACTTATATTTTTGTAATTTAAAGTCGTTTTAAAAAAATTCAAAATATAAAATATAAGAAAATTCTAACATATAAGAAAAATATAACATATAAGGTGTCCTCATTTGTGTATTTTAAAGTCGTTTTAAAAAAAAAATATAACATATAATGTTTCCTCATTTTTGTAATTTAAAGTCATTTTAAAAAATTCAAAATATAACATATAAGAAAAAATCTAATTTTTTTATTATATGGCTAATGTGATTGTTTAATTTTTTTTAATAATATAAATTTAAACAAAAATGAAGAAGGATGCAAAAATTGTTATCAAATATTTATTATTTATAATCATTAATTGCCATATATATGTAAATCATATTAGGTAATTCCGTAGCTTTTATTTAAGGAAAGAATACACACTTCCTATATTTTAGGTTAATATAATGTTCTCTAGTGTTATATAATTATGGAATAATGTGACACCATTAGATTAAACTATACTCTATATTAGATGCTCTAGAATTCTTTGAAATGGAATTTAGAAGGCATTTAGAGTGTCACCTAGGATTTGAGGTTTTTTTTAATTAATACAAAATTAAGGTTGTAATTTTTCAAATGCTTCTCAATTAATATATAGGGGATATATATAAGTCCATCGTATATATTCTTTCACTTTGATATTATTTCACAACAATAATTATTGTCTTGTTTTTACGTATAGATATGTAATGATTTGTGCTTGCGTTTCACTCCATACATGAATGAGATTTTTTATTGTCAAATTAAGAAAAACTTAAAAGGGTAAAATACAAACTCATCTAAGATCTTGAGAATTTCTAGAGGAGAATACAAACCCCATTTATAAAAAGACACAAACTGGTTCATAACTTTGCTTGTATTGCACTCCAAAACAGAAACCCTAATCCATGTCAAAGGATTTGATGAGCATTTCCGTAGCATCCGCTAATGAACGGTGACTTCATCATGTTTGTAGCCAAGTCTGATGAATTCTGAGGATAGAATTTGTACAGCTTCATGTTTTCAGAGGCATGCTGGCCTAGTAGCGAGTCGTCTCATTCTTTCTATCGATCTCCTATCTCTAGCCGCTTGGTGAGCTACCTTTCCTACTCGAACACGCTCTTCGACAAGCTCTTTGAACTCGTCTTTTTATTCCTCAGACAACCCTTCAAATTTGAAAATTGCGTCAGCAAACTCCTCAAACACGTAACCGGGGGGTCAGAGGGGAACATTATGTACACCTCAGTACTACTCTCTTCAATATCATCTTCCTCCGATTCAGAGAAATAAGCAAGGCAATACTCAATCTTCTCAACACGTTCTTCCTTTTTGTTTCTGAGAGCTGCTCTCCGATTGTTACAGAACAAAGTAAAGATCCGAGAGCTTGTCTTCTCAACTTGTCTATCTCTTTCTTCTAATGGAATGTAAGGAACCCATCCCGTTCTCATCGTAATGGTTCCTTCTTCTGTTGCGCTCTGAATGGATCTCTTTAGAAGGCTCAGTGTTTGATTCGATGACAACAACCGTTGGGACATTGACAAAAAAGTATTCTTGATCCTTGTCAAGACAGTGTTGAAGGTTCTGCAAACCCTAAAACATAAACTTCTTCCCGTGGAGAAAACCCTCGTTCCTCCAAGGCTTCTTCTAGATGTTTGAAGTCCCAGTTGAGTCCGCAGAGTGCATCAGTTCCCACCGGAAACGCAGCTTTCCACAAATATTCTAGGTTACGTTTCTCCTTTAAGTACTCCTCTGTCTCTTTGTCTTGTTGTGGTTTTGTCACTCTCCATTTCTTGTTACCCACGTTACCATTCTTCTTCTCAGTTTCCTTGTTCGTGCCCCTCTTTCTCTTACCATCACCACGACGAGCAGACATCATCTCGTCGTTTTGAATCTCCTCCGCAAGCTCACCTTTGCGGCCTCTTACGAATCTCCGACGAGCAGTCAGATAAACGAAACCCTAACTCTTTCAGCAAGGAAGCGAGACAATTGAATGATTTGTGTCGTTCCATTAGCCAATATGTATAGAACATTGAAATCGTACTGAGAAAAGGAAAGATGATTCCGTAAAAGAAGGAAAACTCATATCATTTGAGTATATTTCCATTTTCGGAAAGAAAAGACCCTACAAATTGTTTGTTTGTTTTTTGCTTATTTGGCTTATTTTTTCAACGCAGCTAAGAAGAAAATTAGGATCTACTTATCATTGATTAATCACTTTTCTCGATATTCATCTGGTCACCAAAAAAAAACAGTTCAAATGGGACCAGAACCTTCGACCTCATTCCTCAATGTTTTCTCTTTAGTTACTTCTCCACTGTCTGTGGCCAGGGATCCATTTCGGACACTTGGGGATACAACTAGATATTACACAAGTTTATATAAAGTCTATCATGCTACAAATTCTAGATGTATGGGCAGATGGCCTTGACTGCAACTTAGGCTTGAGTTCGCTAACAAAACTCTCTTGAGTAACTTTTTACATAAAGTTCACTAAGCTATAGCCAAGGAACAAGAATATTCGATGACTAGTTGACCAATCAATAGTAGTCATAGCGGCCCTTTGTATGACCGGTTAACGAAATCGAAATCGAAATCGACATGGTAACAAACAGGCTCTATTTCGGCTTTGTATGACCGGTTAACGAAATCGAAATCGACATCGACGTGAACTTCATACTATCATCAACGTAAAAAGCCGACAAAGTCTGGTTTGCCATCACCATATTCATGTGTACGTCAGTTTTAAAAAATATATATATATATTCATGCGTACGTAAGAATATTGGTGCTTCATCAGGTGTATAACAACGGTTTTATAATCTCCGCAAAAAGTCGACTCTTTATAACCCAATTTCGTAATTTATAAAAGGGAAATCGCCAAAAATATTATTTTTCAAAATACCAATTTTCATGTTTACACTAACTACTTTTACTCTCATGTTTAATGAAGGGTAAAAGACATTTATATCTTTTTGATTACCTTGGACAAAAAAAAATATATGGTTAACTAATCAAAACTTAAAACATCAACTCTAAACCCTAATCATCAACTCTAAACCCTAGACCATAAAACATCAACTCTAAACCCTCAACCATGAAACATCAACTCTAAACCCTAAATCCCGAAACATCAACTCTAAACCCTAAACCCTAAAATTTCAAATCTAAATCCTAAAACATCAACTCTAACCCTAAACGTAAACGTAAACCCTAAACCCTAAATCTAAACTTAAAACATCAACTTTAAACCTAAATCATCAACCCTAAACCCTAAACCATGAAACATCAACTCTAAACCCTAAACCCCGAAACATCAACTCTAAACCCTAAACCCTAAACCTTCAAATCAAAACCCTAAAACATTAACTCTAAACCCTAAACGTAAACCTTAAACCTTAAACCTTATATTTTTCTGAAGTTCGAACCCTAAACCCTAAAACCCTAAACCTTTAAATCTAAACCCTAAAACATCAACTCTAAACCCTAAATGTAAATCCTAAACCCTAAATCTTCAAATCTAAACCCTAAAACATCAACTCTAAGGTTTTAGGGTTTAGGGTTTAGGGTTTAGGGTTTAGGGTTTAGAGTTGAAGGTTTAGGGTTTAGGGTTTAGAGTTGATGTTTTAGGATTTAGGGTTAATTTTTTAGGGTTTAGGGTTTAGAGTTTACTTTTTAGGATTTAGGATTTAGTGTTGATAGTTTAGGGTTTAGTGTTGATGGTTTAGGGTTTAGAGTTGAAGTTTAGGGTTTAGAGTTGATGTTTTAGGGTTTAGAGTTGAAGGTTTAGGGTTTAGGATTTATGGTTGATGTTTCAGTGTTTAGGGTTTATTTCAAAAAAATATAGGGTTTAGGATTGATGGTTTAGGGTTTAGGGTTCGTATTTAAAAAATAGGGTTTAGGGTTTAAAGTTGAGTTTTAAGGTTTAGGGTTTGAATTTCGAAACAGTATAATTCAGAAAAAAAATTAAAAATTATTTTTTATTTTTTTAGATTTTTATTTATTTAAATATTGATTTATTGTATATATAAAGAATATGTGCATATTAGTCTTTTGCCACTTAATAAAGAAAGTTTTTTGAAAATGTCTTTTTAATGGTGATAAAAATAAAGAGTGGTAGCATGAAAATGGTAAACACGTGATTTATCCTTTATAAAACAACACTTTTCTCAGCGCATTTAGCTTCAATTTCTAAAGATGATAATGTTGTTGAACCAACCCTTTAAGAAAACGTTTCTAGCTCTAATATAGATGATCCATCCTATTCCAGCTTTTTGTAGGTTTCAGATCCAAATGCTGTGTTTTTATTTATTTTTACTCATGATTCTAATTTCCACTTTATCATTGAATAGAATTGGAGTATTTCATTACAAAAATATTCTATTTTCAAAAAGAAATAGAATTCTGCATTATGTTCTTACGGTCTCTTGGTATCCTCTAGACTATATTTGCGAAGTGATTTTGCCACATGTCCTCTCTACAATCAATTTCACAAAACAAATATGACATGGCTACTGAAATTGATGACATGGCTTCCGTAAAAATATGACATGGATAATTTCATTTAATGTTGATTTATATTTTTGGCAAACTTATTAGAATATGGTAATAATTCATATATTATATTTAATATTGATATTTCTTTTTGGTAAATTTTTTTAAAATACGGTAATAGCTCATACATCATCTATAAAATAAATATATTCATATATAACATTTCAAATTTCGAAATATTATTATTTTGGTATAATTATCCAATTTGTATTACTAAAGCTTTCAAAAATTCCTACATTTTTAAAAAAATTTAAATATCTAATCGTAAGATCATTAGTTTTTTATATACCTACAAATTTTATAAATATTATTTAGGCTAAAATTTTGATAATTATAAAATTTTATATCATTTTTATTAGTTTTATACAAATTGATTTAATATATATCAAATCTATATTAAATATTAGTAAGAAAATAGTAAAATCTATAATATTTAATAAAATTTATTTTTAAATATAAGTTAGATTAAAAAATTTATTTACTGTTGCACATGGTGCAGGAAAACACCTAGTATCACAATATCCGAGGAGTGTGTGTACAATGCACATTTTCTAGCATAAAATTGTGCAATATAGAGAAATATTTTGTATCTTCCTAACCACTTATTATTGGGAAAGATGGTGATTAGCAGTTTTATGTTTATTTTTGGAGTGGTGGTTTAGCGGTTTCCACTATCCCCATCTATTATTGGACGTTGAAATCGATATCATGTGTTATTACTTATTATTCTCCTTATAACTATATTTTATAGATTAATACCTTTGTTTAATAGTTCCAAATTTTAGTTTTGTAAATAACAGTTATAAAATCCAAAATTGACTAAGACTAACTCCAAAACTAAAAAACAAACTCTTTCATTTAATTAAAAGGTTTAAAAACTACTATTTAGATCATATATAATTTTACATCAGAATGAAAATTTACTATATTCAAACTAAAAATATAGATTATTTCTTCAAGTGTTCTTTGTTTATCAGGGTTTATTGCTATTCCTTAATTTGAGATTTTTTTTATTTTATGTATTTTTATGAAATTTTTCAAACTGTCGGCTTTGTATCTCATATAGAAAACAAAGTTAAACGGAAAAATACTGGAAAATTTGAAAAATTAATAAAATTAATTTTAAAACATGAAAACACAAAAAATATTTTAGAAGATCATTAAAATATGATTATTCCGTCACATATTCTTTGTTTATCGGGTTTTGTTTGTTATTTTATAATTTAGGATCTTGTTTTATTTAATGGGTTTCTATTTCTGAAATTTTCAAAACTGTCAACTTTGTATCCCATATTGAAAACAAATCTAAAAGGAAATATACTGGAAAAACAGAAGAAAAAAACTAATTTTAAAACATGAAACCAAATTCTTTTTTGAGAAGTTAATATGTTATTTTTATTATCAATTTGTTTAATAGTTTTCAATTTTAGTTTTGTAAATAATAGACAAACTCCAAAAAAGAACTCTTCCGTATAATAAACAGATTCTAAAAATAGAAATTAAATCTTATATAATTTTCAGATCGAAAAATTCATAATATTTAAATTAATTTGAGAAACTTTATATGATTATTCCGTCACGTGTTATTTGGTTATCAGATTTTGTTTGTTATTCCCTAATTTGGGGATTTTCTTATTTTCTTGGTTTGCGTTTCCGGAATTTCCGAAACTGTCGGCTTTGTATCCCGTAGTGAAAACAAAGTTAAACAAAAAATATTTAGAAAATTCGAAAAAATAACAAACTACTTTTAAAACATGAAACAAAAAAAGATTTGAGAATATCAATATGTTATTATTAATTTTATGATCTAAATAATTTATTAATATATGCAATATTATATTAATATATTATAATCTAAACTAACAGTGAAATATATAAAATATAAGAAAAATTCTAATTTTACCACAAATACATGGCGCCGAAAAAGGTCGTGATCGCCCTGTGGGCGCCGAAAAGGGCTTGCTACTTTCAAATTTACCTTTAAATGACTACATTTTCTTAAAATTCTTAATTTTGTGATAAAAAAAAACTAACCCTCCTAAGTTATTTATAAATGTTTAAGAATTATTTATGTAAGTTTATAAACTCAATTCACCTCTTAAATAATAACTCATTAAACACTAAATCCATATGTTAGAGTATTTTTGATTGATTGCACTTTTGAAAATTGGTATCCAATTTATGGTATTCAAGGAATTTTTCTAAAATTTATTGCAAAATATAAAACTAGATTAACAATGAAGCTATATATTCATTACATTTCATGGCCTAAATCATAGGGTCGGACTTATAATGTAAGGTATAGGCTACAATGTACTCTCTAACCTTTTTATTTTTAAAATCCAATACATTACATTGTATTAACTAATGTCATATTCACGTCAATCACATCTAGTTATATATTTTATAGAACAATACGATTTTATGTATATGTTGATGACAAAAAAAAATACGATTTATGAATTATAAACTTTTACATAACATACATCAATTTGATACAACAATTCAACTAATTTCAATTGAATCCAGATTGATATTAGATGAAAATTATAAAAGAATGTAAATTAATTTAATTAATGTGCATTCAACATAAAAAAGTAAAGATAAATATTATTAATCTAATTAATTACATGTAAGTTTGAGAGATTTAGAGATTTAGAGATAGAACATGAAACATTTAAATTGTAAATTTCTAACTTTATTTGTATATCAAAATCAATTTTGAAATGTTCAACAAGAGTTAGTTTACAACAAGTTCTAAGTTGTATATGTGTTACATATAATGATTTTCTTATAGTTTTTTTATTTCATCGAAATGAAAGTTTATAATGAATGACAAACATAGTCAGGATTAATAGTCTATATAGATTTATTACAACTATACTTTTGAAGTTGATGATTTTAAATATAAAAAATAGTGAAACTGATATTTCTGTATAAATATTCTGAATTATGTCTTTAAATTTGTAAAAATATATATGTTGATAAGTATTTTTTTTAAATAAATAAAAATATTTTATCACAAAGCAAAATTTGTAAGATTTAGCTGATTATTTTCTATTGTGCTATAAAAGTTGAAAATGCCATCTTATCAAAATAAATTTTGAGCGAAAATAAAATACATTGCTAAATTTTCAATCAAAATATAATTATTTTTAAATTCATTTTTGAATGTTATTCTGCTGGTTGAACTTCATTTTAACTTTAACAGGGATGATAAAGTCCAGTTATGTGAACTGTATATACGTATATTTTTATTAGTCTCTTAATTTTATTTTGTTTTACTAAAAAAGTTTTTAAATTTATGAAATACACAGACCCCACTGCTATAACTGAATTTATCTTGTGAATCACAGATGCGTTATGATTTTTCCAATAAAAGTCCCAATAATTACAGGGACCCAGCAGACTAATCAAAATTGGAAAACAAATACTACGTCGACAAAAAAAAAAAAAGAAAGGAAAACAAATACTACAAAATAAAACTAAAAGCAAATGGTATCACAAAAACAATTCGATCAAAAAACAAAAAAAAAGCAAATGGTATCACAAGTATCACGCGTGTGAAGCTGCATGAGCCACACGTGGGCCAATCTAATAACTGGTAACCTTCTGCGTCTCTCACAGTATAAACAGAACAAACGACCGCTACGAACCAAGTGACAACTCATCTCCAGGTAACCGGTATAAAAGGACCCACATATAATCCACGTGTAACGAATCTATTAGTTACCGTCAAGTAGAAACCGGTCCCCCTATTGGTTAACGTAATCATTATCTCAATTTTGGGACCTACTGTACTGTGGACCGCGTGACCCTCTCACAGTGGCAGAATAGTAATTCTCTCTTCAACTATGACTTAATAAAATTAAATAATCTCTTTGTTGATCATATTTTAAGATAATTATTTTAAAATTTTGTTTTTACCTCATCCTGAGGTATAATGACCATATTGATATCTATTTATGATTTCTAAATGGATTTCATTTTCTTTAAATAAAATCTTAGCCAAGAGAAAGATTTTAAGTAGAGAAAGACTGTTCTCAAAATAAAATAAAAATAAAAAAATAGAGAAGGACTAATTGTTCTTTAGACGAAGGATGACTTTTTTTTACTGGCACGTAATTTAGCGGTTACGTATTTAGCGGTTATTTATTTCCCTTTCATGCAAAGCCTTATGTGACTCAAAGCTTGTTGGCACTTTATATTTTTATTAAAAAATTCATGGTCAGATATTGTAAATGTTTATGTCGTCTTTTTTTTTTTAATTGAATTGTGTTTGCTTCTACACTGATAAACTTAATATTATAGTGAAGAACTGGTATCATTAATATAAAAATGTATCATAAATATTTTAAGATAATTTCAGAAATTTTTTGATCTAATATTTTTGCTAAAGTATTTGACATTTGTTTTGTCGAAAAAGAAAAAATGGTCCAAAAATACAAAATTTTAGAACTCCTGTCTCTTTAGAAAAAAATTCTTCAACTGTAACTACTTAAGATAACATGTATTTTCTAAGAAGCTTTCACCACCAACAAATACAAAAATACATATATATATATATATATATATAATCATATGATGAAGCATTCTATATTACTCCTTAAACTATCAATTTCTAACCAAAAAAAAATCAATTTCTAACATCTAATTCATACTCATTAGGTGTTGGATTACCCTGCAATCAAAGTTAATTATGTATACATCACATCCCTATATGTATATATGTATATATGTATATTTCATGCTATAATATAAATATGCGTTTCCACATTATTAGCTAAATACAAATATATATAAGGTCAAAATATCAATTAATTTTTTTTACTTTCCAGTAATTATTTTTAAAAACAATGATAGACTAATTCAAAATTAAAATTTGTATGCCTCTAGACTCTAGTCCTCTTAATCATCTACAAGCTTAACAATCCAACTGTAAGAACCTTCAAGATGTCTTAGTTGTTAATACACATGTGTAATTTTGAATAATTATTTATTAATACAACTAGCATTCTCTTATACACTTAGAATCATTATTATTTATTTTATTTTTTTAGCCAAGGTTCTTAGTGTTTTAAAGCTATTTTCAGGTTGTCCAACCACTTATTTTGTTATTAATTCTCTACATGGATTTTTTTAACTCTATAAATCAATATATAATTTCCATTTTTTCATTAGTTTTCTTAACTAAAAATCATAATCACGTTAACCATATATATTACGTATGGCCCCACTTTACTCACCAACAAAGGATAAAAACGTAAATTGCTTTATTCCTCCTCCTTTAATATGTATATCCTCTCTACAACAATTGTAACATCGCCGTAAAAAGGAACTCTGGAAGCAAAAATAAATCTCTATCTGTATTAGTCAAAAGCTATGGAGAAACTCATCTACCGAATAACCCTTCTCTTCACCACTCTCTTCCTCTCATTCTCTCTCTCGTCACCGTCTTGTCCGACGATCCACGACGTTCTTCGATCAAAAGGTCTCCCCGCGGGACTGTTACCGCAAGAGGTTGACTCTTACACTCTTGACAACGACGGTCGTCTCGAGGTTTTCCTTGCGGCGCCTTGTCTCGCCAAGTCCGTGACGGGAATGCGCTTCGACTCTGTAGTGAGAGCGAATCTGAGCTACGGAAGCCTTGTCGGAGTAGAAGGATTGTCGCAGTTCGAGCTGTTTTTGTGGCTGTCGGTGAAAGATATTGTCGTCAAGAAACCTGACACCGGCGTCATTATAATCGATATCGGCGTTGCTTATAAACAACTTTCCCGTTCTCTCTTTGAAGATCCTCCCAAGTGTTTACCTCACGGTACCAAAAACGTTTTTAACTTTCTTAGATTTTTTAATTATTTATTTTCATTTTCTTGATATAGTTTCCATCATCTTAATTAACGGTAAACCATGTATTTAAATTATGCATATCTACAATTTTGTGTTTTATATCTTACTCGTTAAAACTGGATTTCGTGTAGGTATAATCTAACTCCTAAATCATAACAGGTTTTTGAATCTGATCTAAGATTTTTTTTTAATTTCCTTTTTCATAATTATCTACCTGATTTAATTTTTATCCAAACAAAATTTAAATATTTCTAACAACAGAAAAGATCTAATTCCATAGATTTTATCAGATCTGTTATTGTTGTTAATTTACAACAACTAATATTTTCACAAGAATTAGTTAGTTTTTGAATAACATAAATGTTACAAATTAGAGTTAGTTGGAGTATAATTATACGGTTGTGCTTCAATTCTCGTCAAAAGCTAAATAAGTTGATTCTTACAGTAATATAAATATCTCAAATTAATATCACTTTTTGGTCTAGTGTTCATCAAAATGTAATGGTGTAGCCTAATTTAAAACCAAATACTGTAGAAATGAGAGTTGGTTTTCCAAAACTGAGTTCATCTACAATGGGAATATATAAGTGTTGCAGTGAAGTCATGGGCTCGGATTGTGTGTGTGTTTTTAGACGACTTTGAAAACTCTTTTGGATTTTATTGTCTGAATATATTTGCCAGTTTCAATATGAGTCTTGTCTCTGTAACTGCTGACATAACATTTACTTTCCTTTCTTATTTTATTAGAATAAGGGGTATATTCCATCAGTAACTTTTATTTTATTTTACCATACTATGAGATGAATACAAAAACATGTGAATATATATTCTATAATCTTATACATTTTTCTTTTTCTTTCTGGATGACATATTAATCTTGTAAGCTTGGATTTCTGTTTCAGGCGATTTGAAGAAAAAGATGAGAGGATACGGAGGATTTGAAGCTCTCAAGATGAAAAATTTAAAAGAAGGGTGGAGATCTCGATTGTTCTTTTGATTGATTCCATATATATTATGCACTAATCAGAAAAACCAGTATGCTAATTATATGAGTCGGTTAGGTTTTTGTTTGAGAGTTCTTGTAAAGAAAAGATTCTCAATGTTCTATCCTATGTTTTTGTTTCTAGTTTATAATTGCTGTTTTCATTATCTTCGACTAAATTGATGATGTTTTGATAGTAATTTATGTGATTTGTTAAGTAATTACTTACAAAGTCCAACTGGTTATAATGGTTTGGTAGTTAGCGGTTTCTGATGCGTTTATATAGTTATCAACTTATATATGTACAAGGTTGTAACAAAAAAATTGTGAGGCTTTGATTGTGGGAGTATGAGAGAAATCCCGAAAACGGGTATTACTTTAATTTGCCAAAGAACAATAATTGGGATTAATCTCACAAATGAGACATCGTGTGTTTCTTTCATGATCTCGAAAGAACGTGTATCAGACCTTACTAGCTATGGTGACTTTACTGGCTAGCTTTTCTAGTAGTGCTAGATAGTAGGACTACATATGGGTTAACTTTTGCATACGGCATGAATAAGAAAGATCACAGAAAACTTGAAGATTTGGGTTTGAACTGGATCAGCCTCTGTTAATTATTTAATGGTGTAAAGTGTAAACACTCTTTCCGCAGGAAATCGAACTAGGAACACACAAACTAACTCTTCTTGCTTAAATCATTGTTTGATTGTGGTTTTTTGCTATCAATCGTGGATTACTTATAGCTTACTAAGTGATACATATAATACAATTATGGATGCGTTATTAGTTGGTACCTTTTATATAGCCTTAGGGAAAAAAATAATGAAAAATTTAATAGATATACCATTCACTACAATAAAACAAATGCTTAACAACGAAATTTAACGAGGAAAAACAATCCTCGTAAATTTACGTCGAGTTTACGAGGAATTTAAGTGAAAAACTAAAGTCATCGTTATTTCCTCGTAACGTAACGACAAAAGTGTTTCGTCGTAAAGTGGATGTAATTTTACGAGTATTTTACGAGGAAAAACTATTTCCTCGTAAATACGACGTAAACTTTGCGTGTTATTTACGAGGAAATAGTTTACGTGTATTTAGTGAGTAAAAAGATTTAAACAAAACACTCGTTAATTCCACGTAAGCAGAAATCGTCGTAAACACCACGTAAAAGGATTTAAACATAAAACCCGTTAATTCCACGTAAGTACAAATCGTCGTAAATATCTCGTAGTGTAAAAACAAGAAAAAAAGGAAAAGGAGAGAAATACCAGATTAACATGTGGCAAGACTTCCAGCAATTATAATACGTAAGTCTCGCCCACATTAATTCTAATATCTTCTCCTTTTCCTATTTTTTTCAAATATTTATAATTTGAATAGGATTTTGCTGAGGAATGTGATTTGAGATAAGGTGTGATTTGGGAGTTTGTGTGTGGTTTAAGAATGAGAGTTGTGGATATATTTATAGGAAAGCAAGCCTCGTTAATTCCTCGTAAGCTAAATCGTCGTTAATACCTCATATAAAAAAACACGGGCCTTTGTGATTCCTCACAATTTCCTCGTAAAAAAAAACACGGGCCTTTGTAACTGCTCGCGATTTCGTCGTAAACTTACGAGGAATTTGCGACGATATGTAATCTTATATATACACCCGAGCGCTCACTCTTTCTTTCCTCTCTACTTCCTCTCTACTTCCTCTCCATTTCGTAGCAATGGTAAGCCTCTCTGATTCCTCTCTAATTTGGTTAGTTTAGGATAGATTAGATGGTTAGCATAGGGAATTTAGATAGGTTTGCGGATTTTATGTTATTTAGTGTTGATTAGGTGGATAATGTTGGGAAATATATTGTTGATTTGTAGAGAGAGAGATGGAAGGGTTTGGCGACTTTCTTTTTATAAGTAATAACCTCTAATGTTTTTTTCTACTTACATGGTTCAGTTTGACGAGTTTTATTGAAAAAACTATATTTTCATACAATTTGCAACTTATGCTATGTTTTGGGTTTGCATATGATTTTTAAATGAATATATACAGTTTTGATATATTAGATGGTAAAGATGCAATGTTTTTCTAGGAATATAGAAAATATGTCCCTTATATATCTCTTTTTATCATTAGGTTATAGTATATATATATAAATATATATATATATATATATATATATATCTTGTTTTTGATAACCGAGGGTACACTACAAGAAAACACATGCTTAACGACGAAATTTAACGAGGAAAAACAATCCTTGTAAATTTACGCCGAGTTTACGAGTAATTTAAGTGAAAAACTAAAGTCATCGTTATTTCCTCGTAACGTAACGACAAAAGTGTTTCGTCGTAAAGTGGATGTAATTTTACGAGTATTTTACGAGGAAAAAATATTTCTTCGTAAATACGACGTAAACTTTGCGTGTTATTTACGAGGAAATAGTTTACGTGTATTTAGCGAGGAAATTTTTGAACCCACCAACTTTGTAGGTGTTACACTTTTTTTTTGGCCACCTAATTAATTTTCGTCTTAAATTCATAGGAAACTTGCAACTACCAGATTCAAAATTTCCTATAAATATGGATGTTTGAACATCATTTTAAACACACCAACAACAAAAAACGTGAAAGAAAAAAAAATGGCTGGCTCCGGGACTATTTACGAGTTGCGGAAGTGGATGTATATGCATAGAGATGCTAACGGGAGAGTGACGAAAGAATACCTTGCGGGTCTGGAGACATTTATGCATCAAGCAGATTCAACAACGCTCGCCCAAGAAAGTGGTAAGATGTTATGTCCTTGTCGGAAATGCAACAATTCGAAACTGGCAAACCGTGAAATTTTTTGGAAGCATTTAATAAATAGAGGTTTCACGCCAAATTACTATATCTGGTTTCAACATGGAGAAGGTTTTAATTATGATCAGAACGAAGCTAGTAGTAGTAATAGCAATTTTCAGGAAAAAAAAACCGGTTGATCATCATTTGCATAATGAACATAGTTACCATCAGGAGGAGATGGTAGATTATGATAGGGTTCATGATATGGTAGCTGATGCATTCGTAGCTCATGATGAAGATGAAGAACCTAATATAGATGCAAAAAAGTTTTACGAAATGTTAAACGCGGCGAATCAACCACTTTACAGTGGTTGTAGAGAAGGTCTCTCTAAATTGTCGTTAGCTGCTAGAATGATGAATATTAAAACTGATCACAATCTACCTGAAAGTTGCATGAACGAATGGGCGAACTTGTTTAAAGAGTATTTGCCGGAAGACAATGTGTCTGCTGATTCTTATTATGAGATTCAGAAACTGGTTTATAGTCTTGGGTTGCCTTCGGAGATGATAGATGTTTGCATCGACAACTGCATGATCTATTGGGGAGATGATGAGAAGCTAGAAGAATGTCGATTCTGCAAGAAGCCACGATTCAAGCCGCAAGGACGGGGACGTAATAAGGTACCGTACCAAAGGATGTGGTACCTACCAATTACAGACAGATTGAAAAGATTGTATCAATCAGAGCAGACTGCTGGAAAGATGAGATGGCATGCCGAGCATACTCAGACGGATGGTGAGATGACTCATCCATCAGATGCAAGAGCCTGGAAACATTTCAACAAAGTACATCCGGATTTCGCTAGCAATATCCGGAATGTGTATCTCGGATTATGCACAGATGGATTTAGTCCGTTCGGAATGTCAGGGAGACAATATTCATTGTGGCCAGTCTTTCTTACTCCATACAACCTGCCACCGGAGATGTGCATGCAACGGGAGTTACTATTCTTGACCATATTAATACCTGGTCCGAACCATCCAAAAAGGTCCCTGGATGTTTTCCTACAACCACTGATAAAAGAGTTGAAGGATTTGTGGTCAACAGGGGTGAGAACGTATGACTGTTCAACGAAGACGAATTTTACGATGCGAGCGATGCTTTTGTGGACCATAAGTGATTTTCCTGCCTATGGGATGTTGTCTGGATGGACTACACATGGGAGATTAGCTTGTCCATATTGTAATGGAACGACAGATGCGTTTCAACTGAAGAATGGTAGGAAGACAAGTTGGTTTGATTGTCACCGTCGATTTCTTCCCATTGGCCATCCTTACCGAAGAAACAAGAATTTGTTTAGGCACAAAAGGGTTGTGAGAGACACTCCTCCTCCATATCTAACTGGAGAACATATTGAAGCGCAAATCGACTACTACGGAGCTAACGAAACAGTTCGTTGGGGTGGTAATTGGTATGTCCCTCGTAATATGCCAGATTCTTACGGTGTTCATCACAACTGGCACAAGAAGAGTATATTTTGGGAGTTTCCATATTGGAAGGATCTTCTTCTGCGCCACAACCTCGATGTGATGCATATAGAGAAGAATTTCTTTGAGAACAACATGAATACAATATTGAATGTCCCAGGGAAGACAAAAGACAACATAAAATCAGGTTGGACTTGCCGGATATTTGCTCAAGAAGCGAGTTACATATTAAAAGCAATGGACAAGTTCCCGTTCCGATATTCAGATTATCTTCAGAAAAAAAGTCGGTGTTGTTCAACTGGGTGGCATCAGAAGTGAAGTTCCCCGATGGGTATGTTTCGAATCTCTCTAGATGTGTTGAAAAGGGTCAAAAGTTCTCCGGGATGAAGAGTCATGATTGTCATGTCTTTATGCAACGACTACTGCCCTTTGCATTTGCGGAGCTACTTCCAACAAACGTACATGAAGCACTTGCAGGTACGTAGTGTATTATATCACAATAATTTACAAAATAATATATGACTAACAATGTGTTTAATTTTTTTTTGAATATAAAAGGCATTGGAGCATTTTTCAGGGATCTGAGCACACGCGCTTTTAAAGAAGAAGTTGTGGAACAGCTTCAGGAGAACATTCCCATCTTATTGTGCAACTTGGAGAAGATATTTCCTCCCGGATTTTTTGACGTCATGGAGCATCTAGCTGTCCACCTCCCATATGAGGCATTGCTTCGTGGACCTGTACATTACGGATGGATGTATCAGTATGAGCGAGCCATGAAATATTTGAAGGGAAAAGCAAAGAACCTCGCCAAAGTTGAAGGTTCTATAACTGCTGGAAGTTTGACGGAAGAAGTTTCTCACTTCACATCGTACTACTTTGCGTCAAAAGTACGTACCCGGAGAAGAGCTCCAAGAAGATATGATGATGGTGGTGTTGCGCCAACATATGCAGTTGCTGGTGTTCCAGACATCTTTAGCCAGATTGGACGACTCGGTGGGAAGTCTAAATAGGTTTGGTGGTCGAGTAAACAAGACGCTCATAGTGCACACACCTATATTCTAGTCAATTGCGAAGATCCATTGATGCGTTATTTTGAAAGGTAACATATATTGACACTTCGAAACACATATAAGTATAATTAATTGTATAATTGCGAGAGATTCATTCCTATAAAATGTGATTTTACAGCCTATTTGTTTCTCAAGTCGAAGAAACATTTCCTGGTATATCCACAAGTGACGTAGACAAAAGGAAAGATCAACACTTCATTAAGTGGTTGCGGAATCAGGTATTAACTCAAACTCTTTTTTCATACATGATCTGTATTTCATTAACATTCTCTTTATTTTTGCAGGTTGATTATGACGACGACGATGCAGATTATCCTAAGTGGTTACACGAAGTAATTCAATCTCCACTTGTAAAGGTCACCACATCACAGATGTATTTCACACGAGGCTATACTTTTCATACATATGACTATGGTAGACAGCGGACGACCAGTAACTATGGAATATGTGTGAAAGGGGAAGCAGATTTCTACGGGATCTTGACGGAGATTATTGAAATCGAATTTCCAGGGATACTGAAGTTGAAATGCGTCCTCTTCAAATGTGAATGGTTCGACCCCGTCGTCAACAGAGGTGTTCGGTCTAACAAATTCGGTGTAGTTGATGTCAAAGGTGGACGAAGGTACAACAAATTCGAGCCTTTCATCTTAGCTTCACAAGCAGACCAAGTTGGCTTCCTTCCATACCCTCGGATGAGAGATTCAGGTATAAATTGGTTAGCAGTGATCAAAGTTACACCTCGAGGACGAATCATCAGTGGAGAAGAACCACCATTGCAAGAAGAACAGATAAATGAAGTCGAGGAACCTGAACAAGAAATTGATGACATCCTTCTCATTGATCCGCATAATCACGAGTACGAAGATCTTACCGATGATGCCACAGACGAAGCTGTTGAAGACGAGTTTAATGAAAATGATGATGTTTCTAGTGATGACGAGAATGTCGATGTATCCGATTGATGTATTTGTTTTATGAATAAGATGAGGGAGTTTGTTTTATGAATAAGATAATGTGGGGTTTGTTTTATGAATAAGGTAATGTGGGAGTTTGTTTTATGAATAAGCAAATGTGGGAATTGTGGTTTGGAATGGAAATAAAGATGGGGTTTGGAATATATGAAGTAGAAAATAAGGAATATGGGGTTTGGGGTTTGGGGTTTGGGGTTTCGGATTCTAGGGATTTAAACATAACACTCGTTAATTCCACGTAAGCACAAATCGTCGTAACGTCCTCGTAGGTCAACGAGGACATAACGACGAAATATAAAAATAAAGAACGCGGGACTCGTTAATTCCACGTAGGATGAAATCGTCGTAAATACCACGTAGGATGAAATCGTCGTAAATACCACGTAGGATGAAATCGTCGTAAATACCACGTAGGATGAAATCGTCGTAAATACCACGTAGGGTGAAATCGTCGTAAATACCACGTAGGATGAAATCGTCGTACATATCACGTAAGACAACGAGGAAATAACGACGAAACTTAAAAATAAAGATGGGGTTTGGAATATATGAAGTAGAAAATAAGGAATATGGGGTTTCGGGTTTGGGGTTTCGGGTTTCGGGTTTCGGGTTTGGGGTTTCGGGTTTCGGGTTTCGGGTTTGGGTTCTAGGGATTTAAACATAACACTCGTTAAAAATAACGACGAAACTTAATAATAAAGATGGGGTTTGGAATATATGAAGTAGAAAATAAGGAATATGGGATTTCGGGTTTCGGGTTTCGGGTTTCGGGTTTCGGGTTCTAGGGATTTAAACATAACACTCGTTAAAAATAACGACGAAACTTAAAAATAAAGATGGGGTTTGGAATATATGAAGTAGAAAATAAGGAATATGGGGTTTCAGATTTGGGGTTTCGGGTTTCGGGTTTGGGGTTTCGGGTTTGGGGTTTCGGGTTTGGGGGTTGGGGTTTAGGGGTTTGGGGTTTGGGGTTTTGGGTTTGGGGTTTGGGGTTTCGGGTTCCGGGTTTCGGGTTTGGGGTTTCGGGTTTCGGGTTTGGGGTTTGGGGTTTAGGGTTTCGGGTTTCGGGTTTCGGATTCTAGGGATTTAAACATAACACTCGTTAATTCCACGTAAGCACAAATCGTCGTAAAGTCCTCGTATGATGAAATCGTCGTAAATACCACGTAGGATGAAATCCTCGTAAATACCACGTAAAAGGATTTAAACAAAACACTCGTTAATTCCACGTAAGCAGAAATCGTCGTAAACACCACGTAAAAGGATTTAAACATAAAACCCGTTAATTCCACGTAAGTACAAATCGTCGTAAATATCTCGTAGTGTAAAAACAAGAAAAAAAAAGAAAAGGAGAGAAATACCAGATTAACATGTGGCAAGACTTCCACTAATTATAATACGTAAGTCTCGCCCACATTAATTCTAATATCTTCTCATTTTCCTATTTTTTTCAAATATTTATAAATTGAATAGGATTTTGCTGAGGAATGTGATTTGAGATAAGGTGTGATTTGGGAGTTTGTGTGTGGTTTGAGAATGAGAGTTGTGGGTATATTTATAGGAAAGCAAGCCTCGTTAATTCCTCGTAAGCTAAATCGTCGTTAATACCTCGTATAAAAAAACACGGGCCTTTGTGATTCCTCGCAATTTCCTCGTAAAAAAAAACACGGGCCTTTGTAAATGCTCGCGATTTCGTCGTAAACTTACGAGGAATTTGCGACGATATGTAATCTTATATATACACTCGAGCGCTCACTCTTTCTTTCCTCTCTACTTCCTCTCCATTTCGTAGCAATGGTAAGCCTCTCTGATTCCTCTCTAATTTGGTTAGTTTAGGATAGATTAGGTGGTTAGTATAGGGAATTTAGATAGGTTTGCGGATTTTATGTTATTTAGTGTTGATTAGGTGGATAATGTTGGGAAATATATTGTTGATGTTAATTTTAAAATTTTAATTTTTTTTCCCAGGTTCGAAAAGGAAGACTTACTGCCCATTACAGAGAGATCTTTGGTGAGTTGGGTAGTCGTTTAGACCCGGCCTCTTCTTCCGCTCCCGGTTCTTCGGGTCAGGAGACTGTCCCCGAGACTCAGTACCCTCAGAGAGTCTCTGGGTCTACTTCTTCTAGTGCACCATCGGCTCCTCATGTGCCTTCCTCGATGGCTCATCCGACGATGCCTCCTTCCGTGCCTCCTCCGATGGCACCTCCGATGGCCGCCGATATTCATCCTGATTTGATGGTGCCTCCGAGTGCTCCTTACTCGCAGTACACTGTAGAGGACATTCTCAGTCTGCCAGGCAGAGAAGGTTTACCAGTCATCGATCCAGACCGACCGGACGGAACTTTGTGGTATGTTGCATTAATTTTTTTTTAATTCGTTTAAATTTCTTTTATAACATTAAAAAATAATTTATATTTTGAATTTGTATTTTCCAGGTGGGGGGGGTTGACGGATGTCTTGCATCGGACGTAACCGACACGATCAAGGGTTACTTCTCCATGCCACATCCAAACTGGAGTAAGACGCCTCACTACGTCAGAAAGACGTGGTTCAAAATTTACGCTGTAAGTTTCTATTAATTAATTATATATACTTTAATTTTTTCATGATTTATATATATACTTTCTAAAAAACTAATTGTTAATTTATTTTTTCCAACAGCAAAAATATAATTGGGCCTTGGGGATCACTGAGAGGGTGAGGAAGAAGTTTAACGTGAAGGCGAAAGCTCGCTTGTTGGACACGGTCTCCAACTGGAAGGGTGACTGGATCGTGAAGGGGTATGAGCGTGGCAAACCCGCTGAGCTCACCACGGATGTGTGGGATGGCCTCATCCGTTATTGGCGCCTTCCTGATTCCATTAGAATCGCCCAGGCTTGCTCTAACTCCCGTAACACGGTCGATGAGCACGGAAACGGGCCGATGCTTCACACTACGGGCCAAAAACCCCACGCCGGTGTCCGTTTGGAAATGGTAATTAAATATTTTATTAAATAATTTTTTTAATATATATATTTTATTCTAACTTTCTTGAATGTTTTTTAGGCCAAAGAGACGGGACATCTCCCGTCTCTTATGGAACTTTACGAGAGGACCCACAAGAACAAGGCGGGCGTATTTGTAGATGGCAAGTCCGAGCAAATCTACAACAACGTAGTTGCTCGGGTTGAAGACCGCCAGACTCAGCTGACCAGCAGTCTACCGACGGATTACCCGTCACCTTATCCACACTTGAAGTGGATAAGATTTACGAGGAGGTAAATTTTCAAAAAAATTAATTTTTTATTATTCATTTAATATAACTTTAAATTTTTACTTACAATATTTATTTTTTGTTTTTAAGGTTGTCCCTAAAAAAAAGGGACGGGCGTTGGGGATTGGTTCCGTCAACGATGTTCCGAGAGCGACATCGTCTTATGGTCAGCGACGGGATGATGAAGTCACTGAGCTGCGTAGAGAGTCCGCTCAGCTGCGTAACGAGTTGACCGCGACAAAATCTCGTATGGGTGGAGTCGAGGGCTTCTTGGACGTTATTGCGGCCACAAATCCGGAATGGGAGTCCATGTTGAGGAACATGCGACAACAACATCCCATTCAAGGTGAGTCATCCGACGTACATAACGAGGCGGATGTTACGAGGAGGAGTGATGAATTCTACCAGACGATGAACGACCCTTAGTTTTTTTTTCGGTTGTTGTATTATATAAATTCAAAACTTATTTATATATAAAATATTTTCATATTGATTTATTTTTATTTTAAATTTTAATTTATTATTAAATTAAATAATTTTAATTATTTTTTAATTATATTTTTAAATTCTGTAAAATAATAAAAACGAAGTAAATTCGTAGCTAATGTACGACCTCTTTACGTGGAAACCTTACGAGGAAATGACGAGAAATAGTAAACGAGTATTTTACGAGGAAACATTTACGAGAAAATAACGAGGAAAGATAAACGAGTATTGTACGAGGAAATCCTTTCGTGGTTGTTACGTGTATTTTGCGAGGAAACGCTTTCAAGGTATTTACGTGTAGATTACGAGGAACTCGTTTCGAGGTATTTACGAGGAAATATAGCGACGTCCTTACGTGGAATATTGACGTGGTCTTTATGGCGAAAAGCTCTACTTCGTCTTTACGACGAAATATATTCCTCGTTAAGTTACGACGAATTAGCGAGGAAATATGTGTTACGACAGATGAGTAACGAGCAAACGCGCTTCCTCGCTAATTCGTCGTAAAGCCTCTTTTACGACGAACTAACGAGGAAAACCGCCCTCGTTAAGATTATGTTTTCTTGTAGTGATTTCCTAATAATTTCTTAAAGCCTGTGAGCGTGTGACTTTATAATTTTAAGTGTGAAACGTAGATGGAATCACAAGTTACGATCCTTTCCATGATTCATACAAATTCTACCGTGACCAATAGGTGATTGCAACCGAAAGTGTGCACAAGTCAGGGAATAATATACCTGTTAATGAATAAATCATGAGATATGGAATTTAAATTTTAAAATCGCTCTCTCGATATCCTTCTTCTACTGAGTTTGGACCTTTTTCAATTCACGTTTTGATTGAACACTAAGAGACACTACACATTGTTAGGCAAAGAAGATCAGGGATAAATTCTACATCGGCTCGATCTGATCCAAGTTTTAGACAGTCCTTGGAACCAGACATCAACCTTCCCCCAGTCCAGTCAAATGCACATTCATGGGGTTTAGATGGTAGGACTCTCAATTTCCGTAGGTTATTATAATTTAATGCAAGCGTTCAAAGACCGACATCGTCCATGCACATGTACCCGTGGATGGGCTTCCAACCTAAAACCAATTGGTGATAAGTGGAGTGGTCCATCCATCTTATATATTAATAAAGATCCTTTCCAATATCCGATATGAGACATTATCCCTAATACGCTCTTTCGAAATGATGACTCTTTCTCGGAATGTTCGGGCAATGATCGATGGACCGACTTTGGGCTGGATCGATAATGGATTGGATTGGACTGCATGTATCGGGCTCTGATACCATGTTAAGGTAGATGGGCTTCCAATCTAAAACCAATTGGTGATAAGTGGAGTGGTCCATCCATCTTATATATTACTAAGGATCTCTTCCAATATCCGATATGGGACATTTATCCCTAATATCCCATTAGTGCCTACAAATAAACAAATTGTTATAAATTAATGGGAGAAAGAGATTATCTATCTCTCATCATTATGGAGCCCTTTATATATATAGGGAATTACAATAGACCGTCATAGATAAATGGAAAGTATACAAATCCTAAAGTGATTAGGAAAAGGAAATCCTAAGCTTACAAAGAAAAGGAAACTGTCTAAGTAGAAAGGAAATATGCCTATTTGGTTATGGCATTCACAAATCAGTTCATAACACTCCCCCTTGAATGTTATAACCATAAGAGCTCGTAATACGCTTTGGATGTTGCCTCATTAAAACCTTTCCAGGAAAATCCAGTGGGACAAAACCTTGGATAAGGAAAAAGAGCACAACACGTATTACTCCCCCTGATTTGAACCTCACTGAAAGGTTGATGTTGGAAGTAACTTGATGAATAGATCTTCTGAACTGTCACTTGAATGAACATGAAGTACTTGGACCCCTCTCGTCTTTTAGAACTCGTTGGTGAAGAAAAATTGGGTAGAATATGTTACTTAGCCGTCGATCATCCTATACTCTGATCGATGGACCTTGACTACACGCACCTACGGCTTGCCCCATGATAGTTGGTTTTTCTTTACCATCGGCCACAATCTGATCTAACATATTGAGTTATGGACCTCTAACCCTGCGGCCAAATATACTCACGAATTTCTTGGCTAATGTTGCTGCGATGGTTTGTTTCAAAACCTGTCTGAGATCTGATAGATAACATGTATCAGCAAAACCAATTAACCCTTCTTTGGGCTGATTAGTATAAAATAAATCAAAATATATGTCTAATCCCGTCTCAGTGCCTTTAGGTCAGATATGAGCTAAGTTTAGATAGTAAATACATGAAAAACATGTATCTGGCCTAGTGTAGCTTGCCAGATACATCAAAACTCCTATGGCACTAAGATATGGCATTTCGGGACCAAGAACTTCTTCATCCTCTCTCATTGGACCATGCACACGAATTTGTTCTTTATCAAATCTCTTGAGTACCTTTTCTGTATATGCCATTTAATGCACAAGGATTTCATTATTAATGTACTCAAACTGTAAACCCAAACACAATTTCGTTTTGCCTAGTTTTTCATCTCAAATCTTTCTTAAGATATTCAGCTGTTTGGGACATGTATCCAGAGGTTCAGATTATCAACATACACTGATATTTTCGAATTTTTTTATGCAATGTTGTTTTCGAGAACTTGTTTTATCTTTGAGCTCAATAACCTCTGGTACTTCTATCTTTTTATCCAGTGGACCATCTAATTTCCTTTCTTATATATATAGCCAGACTTATTAGGAATCTAAAAGTATTTGTATCCACCACAGGGGAGTATATTTCCTCATAACATATTCCTGGTCTATTGTGAGAATCCTTGTGCAATAAGCAATGCTTTATATCTCACGATTTCTCATATTCATTTATCATTTCTCTTACTCACAAAGACCCATTTATATCCACTGGTTTATATCATATGGTGTCTATATTATATGACCAAATACGCCTCTCTTCTTTAAATAGTCTAACTCCACGTTTCCATTTAATCCAATCTGATCTTACGAGTGCACACTCTTATATTGACGTGGGTTCGTGATCCTCGTTTATATCCATTAGTTCAAGTGTTACCTTGTGTATAAATATATCATCTATGTGTCGACATTCTTATGTGCTCCATTATGTTCCAGACATGATATAATCGATTACAAACTCATTATTATCATGACCATTAGTACCCTGAAGCTTGGCGTCCCAAGCCTCAGTGTTTGGTACCTTTGAGCCGGCCGGCTTTGTTTTCATGTCTAGGATGGTTTCCTCGACCTCAGATTTGTTTATCATTCTCTGCACATTTCTTTTGTTTCCGAGGATTCTTATCTTTGGAACCTATCGTTCTACCACGTTTCAAACATTGTCTAGACTCTGTAGCAACTTGATTATGTCCTTCTTGGACTTCATTTCGAATTGGTGCATTATAAGCTGGTATATAGACTTAGTCACTCTCTTTCGGGTCAGCAAAAGAATCTGGCAATTGATTAGCTATCTTTTGTAAATGTATTATCTTTTGGACGTCTAATTCACATTCTTTAGTCCGAGGATCTTGCCAAGACAATGATGTTGATTCCATGTAATCTCTTTTACTCTTTTACCAGCTTATTACTTTCTCCCCCTAATCCGTATACCTGGCCTCAACCTGATCACCCATATTTGGCTCAAGGTACTTAATAATCGTGGGAGAATCATATCCAACATATATTCTCATTCTCCTTTGAGGCTCCATCTTAGTTCTCTGTGGTGGAGTAATTTGTATATAGACGGCACATACAAATGTCTTACGATGGGATATGCCTGGCTCTTGACCCGTTATTTAATCGATGGGGAATATTTATGCTCACTAAATGGCATGATGCATATTAACTTAGATGCATGTAAATTTCGTGTGGCCCAAGCTGTGACTGGGGGTTTTGACCTCATAAATAATGGTCTAGCAATCTGTTGTATGCATTTAATAAAAGATTTCGGCCAAGTCGTTCTTGGTATGGACATGTATCACGGAATTGTCCACACTTACCCTCATGGACATACCATAATCATTTAAATGCTTGAGACATGTATTTACCAGTTTATTATTTACTTAGTCTCTTTGACTGGTGATGGCCTATCAATGAGTTTCCCTTGTGTACATGCTACACACGTGAGATTCTTTGGGATAACTCTTTCTTCCTTTCAATGTGTGCCCATTTGTATATCAATTTTGCATTATGTTTGAACCAGGATGGCCAATCTGGTTATGCCATAAAGTGAATATTTTTCGCAGGCATTTAGCCTCTATCATCCTGATCTTGACATAGTAAAAACCAGTAGAGAATGCAGGTATAGTCTCGGCCATTTTCTATGGCTTGGACAAATTTTATATATCTAAAAGGAACTTTTTATTTCCTTTTCCCATTGTTTCAATATGGAAACCACTCTTATATCTTTTAAACTCAATGAGCTTCTATGAGTGAATATAAATCATTAGATCTCTTTAGTCTGGTCGTAGCCTATCATGAGAATGACTATACCCGCAACTATATTTCTTATAAACTTATATATTTGAAAATCATTCATTCCTTTTATTAAGTTCAGAGCAAACAAAGCAATAAAATAAATTCAAAGTGATAAAACAAAGCAAGTATAAAAGCCAAACAAACACAGAAGTCGAAATCAACATTATTCTTTTAGGCAATCAGAAGTTTCATATTCCGTAGGATCATCTCTTTCATGATCAAAAATCATCTTTACCATCTTTATATACCAAGTGGGCTTCAAGATTCTTCCCTTTCAGACTCTCTTGATAGAGGTCACAAAGATGTTTGGGAGTCCTACATATCTTAGCCCAGTGGTTCCCCATTCCACATCTATGACATACTGATTTGGTTGAGCTTTGTGGTTTAAAGGGTATACTACGGTCTCTGCCTCGACCATGGCTAAAATTAGGTTGATACCCAGGGCCTTTGCCATAGTGGTTCCCACGGCCAAATGTATAATAGTGGCCATGGCCACGTCCTTTCTACCCTCCACGGCCATGGCCGTGTGATCTATCATCCTGGACGTGGTTAGATTCTTTGGATTCTTTCTTTTCCTTTGCGGCCTTATTGGCTTCAGGTAATGGATTGTCCAGGAGGTCTCAATTCATTGTTTCTTATTAGCTAGCAATAGACTCATCCACAGACTTGTAGTCCTGGATTCTGAGATTCTTCCATAGCCTTTGGTAATAACACCTTTCTTTGGTGATCATATCTCGATTTGAATTCTGTCCAAAGGTCTAGAGGATTCTCAATTGTCAAATACTGATCTTTGAGACTCTCAATAAGATGATGACGAATAATTAATATTGCCATGTATCAATCTTTCTCATTTATTGTCTTCTATGATACATTGACCAAGTCTTTTTGACTTTAGGATAATCTTTGTATCCAATGCCCACCGTAAATAATTATCTCCAGAGAGATTTAGGGCAGCAAAATCCAGGTTGATTTTCGACATCTCAAATCATATATCACTCAATATTTAGGCATTTAATCAATCAGTCAATTTCTAGCAAGTCTCAGCAATACTATTTCTATGTGCTCATAATATTATGCTTTATCAAGACTAGCAAAAACGGATTCAATTAATCATGCAATTAGGGTTTAACAATCAATGGATTTTAGCAAGACTAGTAAAAAGATTCATTAATCACTCAATCAGTTTCAAAGCTGATTTTAGCAATACTAGAATTTAGATTTCAAGCATGAATTTCAATGAATCAGTTTCAAGGCTGATTGATATTTAGCATAAACCGTGTGTAAATAATCTATCTAGTATCCGAATTTATCAAACCTCAAAAACATATAATCAGATCAATCAATTTAATAGAACTCATAAGCATAATGAATTTAGGGTTTCAAGTTTCAGATATGCGGATTAAGGTTAGGACTAGAATTAGGGTTTCATGATTTCTAATCAGATCAATCAATAAAATCGAACCTAGCATACAATCTTAAACCTCAAGACATTAGATTTTATCATGAATCTATCAACCTAGCATACAGATTCTCTATTCTCAAAGATATCCAAATCAGATCAATATAACCTATCATACGGATTATTTAGGGTTTCTATTTAAAACAGATCAGATTACAAAACTATCAATCCTAGCAGATGATATTAAACCTCAAGAATCATGCAATCAGATCATTCGGATTTTAAACAAGTAAACCTCAATCAATCTATCAACCTATCGGATTCAATCAATGTTTTAATAGGCTGGTCGGTTTAAACAATTTTAAATCAGATGAACAATTAACAAGCAGGATGAGAAAATAAATCTATCAATCCTAACTGTGATTAAAGCATTAATAAAAACAAGCAGGTCGGATTTAATCAAGACTTAAACATATCAGAATTATTAAACTAGCAGGATAAGAATAATAAATCTAGCAACTTAACGGTCAAACAAATCTAGCAACATAGCATCAGATTCAATCAGATTTAAAACCTCAATGATCAAAACCAAAAACAGTTTTGATTTCAAAAATATTCGATTAGAGTTTTAATATGTGATTTGATAATTATAGTATAATTAATTCTGATACTTATATTATTTAGGGTTTATAGATATATGGTTAGGGTTTATCGGATTTTAACTTGTAAAATCCGATTTGGGGTTTTAATCATGTAGGAACATGATTTAAGGTTTATCGGATTATTAGAATCCGATTTGGAGTTTTAAGGTTTTAGGGTTTAGATGTTTACCTTAACCTCCAAACGGGTTGAACGGACCACCGAGAATCGAGAAGAACTTCGCGAGCTGGTACGTGCCGGATCGGATTGTCGGGTCGCGAAGAGCAGTCGGGATCGTCAGTCGGATCATCTATCGGATGCGCTATCGGGATCGCCTGGTCGTCGGTACGTCAGGATGCGAACATATCGTCTAGTCGGGTACTTATCGGATCGTCGGATCGACTGAGCTTCTATCAGGTCGTCGGATTGACTGGTCGTATCAGATGGCTTTATCGGATGAGAGGGTAACCGCCGAGAGAGAAAGAAAAATTTAGAGTTTATGATGATCAAAGTATCAAAACGAGAAAGAAAAGGAAAATAGGGTTTCTGGTCGATTTTAGAACTCAGGGAATTAGGGAGCTTCGTGCTGATAACGTGTTATAAATTATTGGGAGAAAGTTATTGTCTATCTCTCATCATTATGGAGTCCTTTATATATATAGGGAATTACAATAGACCGTCATAGATAAATGGAAAATATACAAATCTTAAAGTGATCAGGAAAATGAAATCCTAAGCATACAAAAAAAAAAATGTCTAAGCAGAAAGAAAATATGCCTATTTGGTTATGACATTCACAAATCGGTTCATAAATATTATAAATAAAGTACCCATATCTTACTTATATTTACATATATCACTACGTGAAAAGAAGGCATTAAATTGTGAAACAGAAAATTAATTTTGTCTTCAGTTTTTTTTCCCGGGCATGGATGTTATCCATCGCTCTATTGCATATAACGTGGAGAGTACAAGTAAATATTCTAATATAGGAAAGCAAATCAGTGTGTAAATATTTGAATAGCTTAAGAAAATTGATAACACAAATTTTGTCTTGACGACAAAGTAACATTTCCAATATAGGATAAGTAAATAGAGAAAAAGACAAAAATAGCACTAAATCAAATTTTTGTTCCCAAACTAGCACTCAAGATCAAAAGTCACAAAAATAGCACTTAATGTTTTATCAAAAGTTACAAACTTAGGGTTTAGAGTTAAAAGGTGGGGTTTAGGATTTAGGGTTTAAAGTTTAGGGTTTAGGGTTTAGAGTTTAGGTTTTAGAGTTTAGGGTTTAGGGTTTAGGGTTTAGAGTTTATGGTTTAGGGTTTAGAGTTTAGGGTTTAGGGTTTAGAGTTGAGAAATGAGGTTTTGGAGATAAGATTTCAAATTTTGAAAAATAAAAAATTAAAATTTTTAAAGGATAAACTTAGAAAGGTGCTAGTTTGGTCATTTTAGTTTTGGAGTGTTATTTTTATGATATAAACTTAGAAATGTGCTATTTTGGAGATTTGCCCAAGTAAATATGTATGTAAAAATATTTCAAGAGTTTGAAAATTGATTTTATACCAACAATAAAAAGTTATAATATCAAAGTTCTCCCGGTTATTATTTAACCTTTTTTTTTTCTTAACCGAATCTGGTCAAACTAACCGATAAAAAAAAACCTTCTTAGTAGGAAAATCTTAATTAAGATAATGAGTGCAATTAGGTTAAACTAATAAATAATAAAAAGTCGGCCGTCAACTTCAAACGGATAAGGCATTTCTCTGTCTTTAAAAATCATTTCCTTCGTCACAAAGTTTCCCATAAAAATCTCATCGACCGATCGAGAGAGAATCTTTCGTCTTCTATCGAATGGGCGGAGGAAGAGTCATGGCGACGGCGGCGAAGGTGGCTGGAATCGGAGTCGCCAAAGGTGGATTCAGGGGAGGATTCGGAGTCCCCGCGGCGGCGAATGATCAGTTTATCGTGAGAAACACCTCCGCGTCTAAGCCGGTTTCGGCTTCGATTTCATCGGCGGTTCATCCTTCCGTGGAAGAAGACGCGGTGGTCATGCGTAAACCGGTCTGGGAAGACGAGTGGGAATTCGCGGAAGTGGAGACGAAGACGATCCCTAGGGTTGTTTTCGACAAGCCTCCGTCTCTTCAGGAGGCTAAAGAAGCCACCGATGATCTCAAAGATGCCCTCAACATGTAAGATCTAATTCCATTACTTCTAATTTTGACTCTCAAACTCGAATTGCGAGCTTTCTACTTTAACAATTGACTTAATTCCAGCAATTTTGATTGATTTAATTGACTTAATTCGAGCAATCTTGATTGATTTTCTCGGTTTAGTTTTATGTTCTGTTTGGTTCTTGTTTTTGGTTTAATGGATTATCCAACTCTTAAATCATAAAATTTTAAAAGTTTGTCACTTTGAAACGTGTTAGTTTGATTTATGTTCTTACATCCATTTTTATAACTAGTTACATACATCGAGACCTGTTCTTATGTTTGGTTCTTGTTTAATTTAGTGATGGAGTGTATTATTTGAAACTTAAAGTATGTCTCTTTGAAACATTTAGTTTGATTTATGTTCTTATACCCATGTATTTAACTAGTTACATAACTCGAAGCTTGTGCTAATGGTTGACTCTTTTTCTTATGGATTATCCGACCTGTGTTAGGGCGTGTATGGAAGGGTCAAATGAAGTTGGTTCTGTTTCAAGAATGTTTTCAAGTTTTCAACCTTCTGAGAACAGAGCTGTTGAATCAGCTGTTCCACAGGTTGCTCTTAAGGCTTTTGCTTTTCTCAGTGAAAACACCGCCGCGCAGGTATAATCCATCTCTTCTCCTCGCCTTTCTCAGTTCGAATTGTTTCCGTTAAAGCTTCACTGGTGCTAGTCTTGAGAGTCTGATCGTTTCTCATTGTACAGTCTGTTGTTACTTCCATTGCGTCTGACCCAAAGGTGTGGGATGCTGTCATGGAAAACAAGGATCTCATGAAATTTCTTGAGACCAACAGTAAGAACTTCCTTTTGGTGTTTTAATGTCTTTTATATGACAAATCAATCTTGACAGAAAGTTTTTTTGTTTTTGTTTCCCGTTTGCAGCTGCTTCAACTAAGGATGAAGCTGACAATGACGACAAATCTGAACTTTCTAGCGAGACTGAAAGTGAAGAAGACAGTGAAGAGAAGCCAATCCAGCTCATGGAGATTCTGCGAGACATGAAGCTGAAAGCTGTTCAAATGATGGAAAATGTATCTTCCTACTTTGGGGGTTTGTTCAGGACAGAGACTTTCACAGAGGGTGGACAGGAGAGGAAGAGGATGTTGCTCAACGACCCTACTACTCTCTTTGGATTAGCTGTTTGCGTTATTTTCATGGTAGTTCTGAAACGTGCTTAACAAGTTCCAGTTTCCTTTTAAACTTGCCGATATAGCTTATAACTACTGTGTTCTCTTTCTGCTACTTCATTATCGTTTAGAGTTTTTTTTTTTAAACTGTTCTACTTATGTTTGGAATGATTTGGAACTTGCCTTTGATATTTTCATAAATAAAAGTATGCTTTGGTTGAATTATATATGTAATTGCAATTTATAAGTTTATATTCCCATCATGTAAATCAAATGTGTACTAGAAAACTATCATGGTAGCTATGGCTGCATAAGACATTGGGGCCCGTTTGTTTCTCCATCTGGATGAGCCATTTGGACGAAAATGAAAGTTTTGTTTGTTTAGACACTAAAAGTGCAATTCATTCAGATGGATCATCCGGATGACTTTTGGAAATTTAGGCTTAATTTTAAAGTTCATCCAGCTGAACCAATTTGGATCATTTGAATGGAGATGGTTCATTCAAAATAGTATAATGTCTATTATGCCCTTAATATAATTCACAAATTACAAATCTAAACATAATATCATTTTGTCACACACGAAAACTGACAAAACCACAAAAATGTGTTTTCCCGCAAAAATCTAAAAACTAATTTTTCACGCCAAAACCCCAAAAACGCATTTTCTCGCCAAAATTGTAAAAACGTGTTTTTCCACAAAAATTCCAAAAACGTGTTTTCCCGCAAAAACCGCAAAAACGTGTTTTCATGCCAAAATCACAAAAAACATGTTTTCACGCCGAAACCCCAAAACGCAAATTTCCGTCAAAATCGCAAAAACGTGTTTTCCCGCTAAAATTGCAAAATCTCGTTTTTTCCGCCAAAATTGTAAAAACGCATTTTCACGCCAAAACTCCAAAAACGCGTTTTCCCGCAAAAACCGCAAAAATGCGTTTTTCCGCTAAAACCAAAAAATCTTATTTTCCCGCCAAAACCACAAAAAAACTCGTTAATTTTGAAATAATTATAATGTAAATATATTAGACTAAATAATTAAATGTAACATAGTTAAAATTAATATCAAATAATATTATTAAATCAACACAAGAGTATTTTGGCAATTTGTTTATTAAACTCATTTGGATGGAAATAAAAACAAAGAAACAAACATAAGATCCATTTAGATAATTCATCTAGATGAACTATGTGGATAGACAAACAAACAGTCACAAAAATCTGAATGAATCTTCTGAATAGATCATACAAATACAAATGAATCGAGATGACAAATGGTGAAACAAACAGACCCGTTGTAAATTTATAAATTTATACGGTAGTCATTAGGAAGTTACAGCCGGATTTTACTCTTACTAGGGCTTGTTGAGTTTGGCCGGATTTGAGGAAGATTGCCGTGAACATATTGCTCAACATGACCGTGAACAGAGCTAGCAAGGCAAGGCTGTGGAATCAGCGTTGCTTAACAAATCTGATCGTTTGGGATTATTTTGTTCTTACTAATAGCGTTGCTATATGGTTGGCTTAAAAACGACGTCGTCTGCAATACTGTGGGTTCCTACGCTATTGTTGAAAGGAAGTTGGCCGGAATCCAGGAAAGATCCGGCGGCGCTTCTTATTGAGTGGGGTTGTTTTACAACGGTAAAGATCTTGATATCAATCAGTCATTTGCTTAAATGTAACACATTTTGCTTTTAATTTCAATATAAAAATAGGATTTCTATCAATTAATTTTGAGATCGCTATATTTCTGCTTGAATCTGTTTCACATTGCCAAAAAAAAATTTGACCTTTTTTGTATGAACAATCCGTATATATTCCTCCGCCTTTGACCTCTCATTTCTCCTGCAGAAGCTTGTCAGAATCTAACGAAGAAGAGCTAAGATCAACCCGTTCCGAATGAAGCAACGTTCGAAACCATCGAGCAGAGGCTTTAGGAACCCTTGTTAGGTTGTTCTTATAGTCCACATAGTATATCCCGAACCGGACAGTGTAACCAGAGTTCCACTCCCAGTTGTCTAGCAATGACCACACGAAGTACCCTCTCACATCACAACCATCCTTCCTGCAATACCCCAACCCAATCAGTTTATAACTTCATTTTCTCAGGTTTGTAAAGTCTTATTATTACCTAATGGCAGCTGATAAGTTGGAGAGGTAGTCTCTGTGGAAGCTAATCCTCTTGTCATCTTGTAATGCTTTCTCCATGTCTTTGAATGGGTTGTTCTTCTCATCCATACCGTTTTCTGTGATGAAGACAGGAGGGTTTCCGTAGACGTCTTTGAGATACACTGCTAGTTTCCTGATTCCCCATGGGACTATGTGTAGCCAGCTTGATCCTGCCTAATGTCATTGTCAAGTAAATGTTTCTCTTCATCAGACTATTGCCCTATTAAGTCAACATCTTCGGTTTTTTTTATCAGAGAAATTTACATACTTTTTCTCCTATAGGTACTCCTCCTCGAAATGCTACAACAATTAGTGAGCAAACAAGAACATCAGTAGTGAAGATATGATCTGAGAGATAGTGTGTGTGTGTGTATGGATCTTACAGCTTGTGATCACTGCTGCATCAGAAGAAGCATCTTGTAGAATCAGTTTCCTTATCCTTGTTCTGTCGTTCCTTGTGTACAGTGTCGTGTAGTGGTTGATTCCAAAGAAGTCAAATGCCCCTTTTATGGTTTTAGACATCTCTGCTGTTATCTCTGGTAGTCTCTCTTCCACTAGTCTCTTCATTGAAGCTGGATAGTCTCCATTTATTAGAGGATCCATAAACCTATTTTCACATCTCATTCAGTTTCTTCTTTTACTTACTTTCTCTAATGCAAAATTTTCATATACAAAAGTGTATCTTTATTATTTTACCATCCGATCCCAAAATCCATTGCCCTACGAGCTGCATCTCTGTCCTCATCACAATCAGACATTGGCTCAAACCATTTTGCATCTAACGACATCCCTATTCGACCACCTTGTTTCTTCTGCATTTTTACATTTCCCCACATTATATTCTGTGGACCTAAGATGTTCATTTTTTCTGTTATCTGTGTTCTTTACCTTGAAGTGTCTCTGGTATGTGTGGTAAGCAGCGGCGTGAGACAAGAGAATGTTATGAGCTACAACATAAGGCTCCACAGATGACTTCCCTTCCTTACAGAACCAATGTCCCAGAAGCGAGCACCTCCCTGGAGCCTGTATCCCTGTGTCATAGCCTTGGATCGTTAGCCCGCGTGGCTCATTGAAAGTGATCCAGTACTTCACTCTGTCTCCGAATGCTTTGAAACAGGTGAATGCATAACGCTCGAAATCATCCCTGCACACTTTTCTTAGCATTTCATTTTGTCTTCATGATCAGGATTTAGCATTTTACTTACACGACTTGTCTGCTCAGCCATCCTTCATATCTGTCTTCTAAAGCTTGTGGGAGATCCCAGTGATACAATGTCACATAAGGTTTGATTCCTTTGGCTAAAAGTGTGTCTATGAGACTGTTGTAGTACTCAAGCCCATCTGGGTTTACTTCCCCTGTTCCATCTGTTCAAACCCAAGTTTAACATACCTCTTAGGCTTAGCACATCTTAATGAATTAGACTTACTAGGGAATATTCTAGTCCAAGATATAGAGAATCTGTAAGCATCCATTCCCAGATCTTTCATAAGATCTATATCACTCTGTGAAAGCAAAAAAAAAAATCAGAAAAAGTGTTCTTGCTTGTTAGATTCTCTCATTTATTTTTCCTGTTGCGTCTTATCTTAGATTTGTTTGGACATGGTTGCTCTATGGAGAAGCAACCTTATTTTTTTAATCTTCAAGTATAAGTCAACTTATGCTTCTATTTTAGGTAAAACATACATACATGGAATCTATGATATTGATCAACCGTAGTATCCGCATTGCTGAAATCCAATATCTTCCCTGTTGATCAATAACAAATAAACATTAAAATTGGACTTTTCTGGGTTCTCTGTAACTTTTTGTTTGATACCTGGTTTCTTGGTGAAAGTGTCCCATATGCTATCTCCTTTGTTTCCTTCATTCACAGCTCCTTCAAACTGGTTTATTGCAAGAGAGTGTTGTGGTTTGATCAAAATATTTGATCATTTGAATCTTTCTTGAATCAGTTTGTAGAAGAAGGAGAAGAATGTCACCTGGTAAGCTGAAGAAGCTGTCCCGAACACAAACCCATCTGGAAAACTCTCTCTGGTAATAGATTCCGATGAAACTTGCTGACGAGACGCGATGAAGAACAGATACATAACCAGGACGAGTCTCATGATATATTCCATTCGTTGGCTGGCATGAATAAAGGAAAGCGAGACAGAGAAAAGATATAGGAGTGAAATTGTTTGGGAAAGGAAAGATTTGGAGGCAAGAAAGTGTGAGTTATTATGTGCAAAGCAAAAGGGCTCCTCTCTTATGTGAAGGCTCTTCTTTGGTGTTGACATTTGTGTTTCTCTCTTCTTATATTATTGTGTACACGTTGCTTTTACTTCTTCTGCCAAAGACTAAAAGTGTACTCTAAGATGAATATAAGTTTGTTAGTGAGACATTGATTCACTTAAATAAATACCTTTGCTTTTTTGCATTATTATTTTCGTGCAAGGGACTGATGATTTTGTTATTTTTGTAACTCCAACTACAAGGTAATCCAATTGAAAAATAAAGTCTAGTTTATTTTTAGTTGTGTATAGAAATTAATATAAAACTGAAAGCGCGGGTTTATTTTCTTTTTTTTTCAATGGTCAAAATATTTAGTAAATTTCATATTTCATATATTTGTGTTTTATTTTATAAAAGACTTAAATTTTTTATCTTTTTTTATCATGTTTCATTTTAAATTACTATTTATGTTTAAAAAATTAAACTTTATTTTTTTAATGAATTAAGTTGGTATAACTCTGATGAATTAATTTTATTATGTGGTTAATATTTTTAATAAAAATAATTATATACTTTTAATAAAGATTTATATTTTTCAATGAAAAAATCATTTTTTTATGAATGCTTAAATTATATTAAGAAAAAAAAAAAATTAAGAATGGTTGAAAAAAATTATTTGAACTTGGACTCAATGGCCCAAAGGAAAAAAAAAATGTGAGAATTGGATCTGATTTCTTAATCGGTCCAAATGGCCCAAGAGAGATCTGATGTGGACAGTGGGCTGGATCAAAAAAAAAGGCCCAATATAGATGTGTTATTAATATTACTTGATTGCCCTTAATGAAACATGCAATGTTAGGGGTGGGCATATCGGTTTAGTTTCGGGTTCGGTTTGGGTTCGGTTTGGTTTGGTTAATTTGGGTTTTATAAAACTCAACCCAATTAAAACCAAAGTAGCTTTGATTTGGGTTCGGTTTGGGTTTAGTTTAGTTCGGTTTGGTTTAGATTTAGTTTGGTTTTCTTTAAAAATCTATGAAACAAAAAACAATTTAAAGCTCGATAACAAAAATCTTAACCACGCCGAAAGAAGAAATACATAATAAGCAAAGATCAGACTATTTGTAATCTAATTAGTGTAACAAAGACTTGTAAGCATTCCAAAACTTATTAACTAAAAGACTATTTGCATCTACCTTTTTGTTTTTATTGATCCTATAATAACTTTGTTACATAATTTAGAGAATGAAAATTGGAGAAGATGAACGAAACGAGATGGCTACGATTTAGATGCTTATAGTCTTTAGGTTTTGTTTTCAGTACAATCTTTATGTGTTAGGATTATTTGAATCATATTTGGATTTTTTTAAAAAATATATGGAAGTTAAGAAAAAATGAAAAACGAAACTTTAACTAAAGTTTACAATATGTTAACACACACACACACATATCTTTATATATATATAGGTAAAAATATATTGGATTATTGGTTTAGTTTGGTTTGGTTCGGTTAGAATCCAATCCAAACCAAACCAAACCATTCGGGTTGAGTAAAACATGAACCAATTGGGTTATGTAAAGAGAACGGTTTGGTTTGGATCGGTTTAACTTCGGTTGGTTTGGTTTGGATCGGTTCGGTTTGGGTTTTTTGCCCACCCCTATGCAATGTTAGTAAAGAAAGGGCAGACTAAGGTAAAAAAGACAATATGATCATGTTTTAATAGTATAGATTACTTTAAGCCTTTACATCATGTTAACACCACCCATCTACGCTTATCCACATGTTGGCAGTATGTATTAACAAATAAATTGTTAAGCTTTTTTTTTATCTAGTTCAACATCTTTTTGTTTCGAATAAACTGTTATGTTCATTCAATTTTTAATTTCAATTTTTAATTTCAAATTTTATCTGAAATTCATCTAGTTTACAATTAGTTGATACACATTTTAGAAAAATGAATATTTTGCTCAACATTTTTGATAAAAAAACAATAGAAAACTGTGGTACATTTGAAAATGAAGAAATAATAAAATTTTTAGTAACCTGGATATGAAACCTAGAGATACCCTTAAACTGGCAGAAACAGAATCTACACTCTAGGCTGAGGCACATATTTTAAACGAACAGAAGACGGTACCACAGTTAGAGATTACGACTCTTCCGTTAATTCCCGGAAGATGGTGTTTCACAGATGGATCCTGGAAAGAGGATGATATTTTTCTAGTCAAGGCTGGTTCAGTACTTTAGAAGGATTTGAGAGTTTTATGGGGGCAGGGAATGTACGGGCTATCCTTTCTCCTCTTCATGCAGAGATGGAAGCGCTACTATGGGCGATGGAATGTATGAGAAACTTACAACAATTTCAGGTTACGTTTGCAACGGATTGTTCTCAACTGATGAAGATGGTTTCGGAACCAGAAGAATGACCAGTTTTGCAAGTTAATTGGAAGTTATTAAGAGCCTGAAAGAAAGTTTTCTCACATCAGAGATTATCTATGTACCAAGAACGCAAAATTAAAAGGCGGATAGCTTAGCACGCAGTGTTAGGAAACAAACGTCTTTCGTCGTTCACATGGATCAAGATCTCCCGGTGTGGTTCACAGAATCAATATGAGTCTATAAAGTTGTTGACAAAAAAATGTAGAAAGATTTTGTTCTATATTCATAAGAGAAGAAAAAAATTAAGAATATAGCCATGCTAAAGTTACAAGCAGCTGATGAGACAATTTGCACATAAACATGACCAAAATTCATTCAAGGTGTGCGCACGTCATGTTAACACTCCAAAACTAAAACTATCATACTATACTACACCCAAAAGATTTAATTAGTTACAAGGTTAAGTTTCAATTATGTGACTATATTATACATGATTATGACATAATATGGAATACTCGACACATACAATACCAAACCAATTGGAAGCCAAAGTTAGTGGTGACAGCTTGGCAATATTATATTAAATATACTATATCTATTAAATAGATAGTACTAAACAATCTATTTACACCAATAGTATATTAAAGAAGAAGAATAAAAGAAAGAGAAAGAAGAGAGAGAGATGAAGAGGAAGAGAAAAAAAAAGAAGGGACGAGAGTCATGAGACACAAAGAGAGAGAAAGTTATAGTCTTGCATATATGAAAGTTTTCAACCAGTTTTCTTAAACTCAGAAAGAAAGATCGTAAAACGACAATTATATTCTATTTTCTCAAATAGAATAAAAACAAAAATGTTAAATTTGAGTGTGAAAGGTAAATGTTAAAAATTATGAAATTTATGAAAAAATACAGTTTGTAAAGGAATTGAGTGGTGTCGCCAGGGTTGATGGAGGAGAAGAAACCACCACGGAAGATAGAAGAGGAGAAGAAGATATGGTGGGAAAAGTTGAGGAGACTACGGATGGAGTTGTGGAGGAGGAGAAAACGGTGGTGGTGATGGTGAAGCAACTGAACGTGGCGATACTACATGTGGGATCTTTTGTAGTAATTGATTGCAACGGAGGAGGATGAAAAATGGGAGGAGAATGAGGAAGAGAAGGAGGAAAGTAAAAGGAAAAGAAAAAGAAAAATATGAAAATGAAAATGAGAGAAAGAAAAATACAAAAAGTTTCATACTAAAACACCATATGCTAAATAAATACATTATCAAATTCATATGTTGTTGAAACGTTAAGGAAATCATTTTTATTCTATGTTTCTCAAATAGAATAGTACAACGCAGCAGATACTGTTCATCTTCTCTAATTGTTCTGCACATTCTCTACTTTTTAATCTAGATATATCGAAAATAGCAAAACTGTAAACCGAAACAAAGTTACCCAAAAAATGATAAGACTGTGGATAATTATTGGATATGATGATTATACAGTGTACGAAATACTCTTTTTACAAGAATTTCATAAAGCTTCTATAGGTTAAAAGAAAGATAACAAAGATTATCATTGATTTTTGAAGAAAAAAAAATGGTTTTAAAAGAATGAGATCAACTATAGATAGAAGTGAGAATGAAAGTGGAACATGTACGAAGGGTAATTTCTCTTTTAGTGTATGTAGGTAGTTCTGGAAGTTTACTTTCGAGTTACCACCATGTTAAATTTGAGTTTGACACGGGGGTACACTTGTCATTTCTGAATACCTTTTCTGTGTCTCTTCTTCGTCTTCTCTCTCCAAAAACCCAATTAGTCGTTAGGGTTTTAGTTAAAACTTTGTTTCTCTTAATCCGGAGAAGACGCCGATCGGTCAATTGAATCTATGGCGATGGCTATGAGACTCCCGGCGGTAGCGAGAGCGGCGACGGAAATGGCATCGGCTCCCGTTGGATTGAGGCGTCTGTTCTGCTCGAATGCTACAAAGTTTTCATTCCTTTCTCCACAAGCCAACGCCGAAACTCCGGCTCGTCCTCAGGCGGAACCCAGCACCAATCTCTTCGTCTCCGGTATAACACTACTCCTCTTTCTCTTTTATCTCTCTTTTTCATTTCTGGGTTTTTGAGGGTTTATCGTTGCTCGTTACGATTAGTGAAAAAGTGAGCTTCTTTGCAGTTACGGTTTGTGTTCTAATATGATTTAATAACTGCTAGTATGTATGATTCTTTGTTTGTTAGTTGCTTTGAAATGTCTTGTCTTTGTCACTTCTTCTTGCTAGCTAGTATTAACGACTTTAGTCTCGAGGGTTTTAATCTGATTACTATCTTTGTGAGACAATCCAATACCATGCTCTAAAACAGCTTCCAAAAGTGTTTTATTCATTTCATAAAAGAGTTTGGTGTGGTTGCATACACAACTCAAAGATACACATTATTAGAGGAGACCCTACACACAATAAGCCTTCTTGGGCTTCTCTTTACAGAACTAGGATTCATGTTCTCTTCTGATACTCTCTCAGTTTCTATTTATATCTTTGGTTATGATTCTAAAATTTACACCTAAATGATTGATCATCTTCGTGTCACCTTAGGTCTTAGTAAGCGCACCACTTCTGAAGGACTTAGGACCGCTTTCGCTCAGTTTGGAGAAGTTGCCGATGGTATTGAACTTCCTCTTTATGAACATTTTCTGCGCATCAAAGCTAGTTGAACACTGAACTAACTGTAGCTATCCCTTCTTCCTCGATTTGGTTTATATAGCTAAGGTTGTCACGGACAGAGTCTCAGGATATTCAAAAGGGTTTGGATTTGTTCGTTATACCACCTTAGAGGATTCTGCAAAAGGCATAGCTGGAATGGATGGCAAGGTTATTATTTATATTCCTGCATTTCTCAAATACAAAATCCATTATGTTTACTGACATCTGTGTCTAATTCTCTTCTCTGCAGTTTCTTGACGGTTGGGTCATTTTCGCGGAGTATGCAAGACCAAGAGAGCCATATCGACCTCACAACAACATGCCTCCTCCTCCGTATGGTAACCGCTATTGAAACATGCCATTTCATGGTGTCTTTGAGCTTTTGTTCTTCATGAATCCATTATATCATTATTATTAGTGTTATGCTTCATTCTGTTATCTACTATGATTTAACTGACTCTTCTCCGTAGCGTCTTGCACCTTGGTGGAGTTCAGAAACTTTAAATTATATATATGGGCCGGTTTAAAATTAGATTAATTTGCTCTCTGATGGAGTCATGGCAGATTCAGGTCCGGTTTGGTCTGTTGATTTTTGATCTATGTACCAGATTCTTTTAAGACGTTCCTCATTGAAACAAACAAAAGTTCGAACTAATTTGGTTCTTACTTTTTGAATTTAAATTTTCTTTTTTTGTGAACCAAAGAACTTTGAACCCCAATCTGATGCAACATTTTCATACAACCCAATGGGTCCGTAGCCATTAGCCAATCACTAACTCACAATTTGCTAGAGATGATTGAACACTTTCATAAAGCAACCATTATGAGTATATTAACAAACTTGCAACCATTTGATGATGATTTTAACATATATATGTGAATAATTCATTGGGCCACAACATTGAGTTCTCAAAGTTTTCACGTGGAGATGTCTAGTATCTACACGAACATTTTCAAACATGTGGACTGAACAATAACAAACAAAAAAATATCAAAAATACTAATGGCGTACTTAAGTTTATGCAATAAATGTCACAGAGACAAAAAAAAGGAAACAAAACAAAACAAAAGAGATACCGTTCATACTATAACATTCTTTTGCTGTCCAAATGCATTTGGTGAGACGATTCCCTCTTTCTCATGCAACCAATTCTATTTTACAGCTCACCATGTTACTCCAAGATCAAACGAGACCCATTACTTTCTCTCTTAGGTCTATTTCAGCTAGAATTTTTGGAGTGTACTTGGTTTATTATGTTGATTGTGAGATATAAGTTGTTTGTTTCCCTAATCCTTAGACACAAACGTTAGTTATGATTAGAGTGTCGACCTCAACGTGTACAAATTGGCTTTGTTTCCAAGATTAAGGAGTATGCACAAGTCAAACTTAACTGCATAATAACTAAACACGATTCTTTCAAATTGGATAATGTTTCAAATCAAGTTCATTTTCGTCGACGATGATTTTATCATTCTTCTTGTTCTTTCTCGTTAAAGTAAGGTAAGACGTACGTAATCCTAACCACATAATATGATCTTGAGAAATGTCGATAAACTCACGTGTCCTCGCTTAGGTTCTTATTCTAGTTTTTTTTAGTCGATCGTGTGGGCTAGGATTGAAGATTAATATCAGTGCTCTGTCAAAATATCTTACGAGTACATTGGCACGTGATACCTTGCAAGTAGCAACATAACCAACTGATTAAACTCCATTATTCATGCAAAGTGTAACGCCCCGACCCGTTCACGGCTAATGGCCACCCACGTACGCTCTCTCGGCCCGTGGACCCCATTCCATCCGACGGTCGGTCCGTTAATTTTTGAATGCTCAAAATCATTGTTTACTGACCCTGCAATCACCACCCGATCTTTTCCCATGCTTTGGCCTCACTCGCACGCTATCGCGAATCACTTCCCGATAGGTCACCCATCCTTCCACTACTCCAGCTCAAGCACGCTTAACTCTGGAGTTCTTTCAGGATCTGCTCCGGAAAAGGTAAGTCAACTTTGGTGACATAGGTAGCCAAATCAATTCTCTTAAGCCTTTTCACATATCACAACTCGGGATGTTACAATTCACCCCCTCTCAAAGAACGCAACGTCCTCGTTGCGGCCCACGACAAGTCTCAAGACGCCTCTCAGGTAAGAACTGAGATGGCTAACCAGCTCTGATACCACTTGTAACGCCCCGACCCGTCCACGGCTAATGGCCACCCACGCCCGCTCTCTCGGCCCGTGGGCCCCATCCCATCCGACGGTCGGTCCGTTAATTTTTGAAGGCTCGAAATCATTGTTTACTGACCCTGCAATCACCACCTGATCTTTTCCCATGCTTTGGCCTCACTCGCACGCTATCGCGAATCACTTCCCGATAGGTCACCCATCCTTCCACTACTCCAGCTCAAGCACGCTTAACTCTAGAGTTCTTTTAGGATGTGCTCCGGAAAAGGTAAGTCAACTTTGGTGACATAGATAGCCAAATCAATTCTCTTAAGCCTTTTCACATATCACAACTCGGGATGTTACACAAAGTATTACTGTAAAGTCGACGTATTAATAATACATGAGAGCATGCATATTTGTGTTAATTTAATTAAGACAGTACAGACAAATTAACAGAAGAGACGTACGTGAGTCATCGTCGTTTAGGTTGCGCCGCATGTGCGATTGCTTTCAGACGTGACAGCATTTGAGATAAGTCGTTCTATGTGGTGGAATTAGGGTTTAAATGTAGCAGGTTTCGTTTCATGTATTAGCAAGTGAAGAAAAGGATATGAATCTGATCCATTTAATGATTTCGTTTATACTTAGTTACCTTGGACCGTTTCATTTTCTATATCGTTAGAAGATACGAAGCTAATCTGATCCATTTAATGTAGTTCTTATCTACAGGAGTTTAAATTTAAGATAAGGTTAATTGCCACGTATTATAACACATGTTTATACACATTAGTATGTAGATTGTATCATCAAATATTGCGACGTACTTGATGATATATATATAGTAATATTGAATTTAAATGATCTTAGTAATATAATTGTTTGTGGCTTCATCAATTCCCCTAGCTGCAATGATCTCATCATGATTGAATATGTACATAATGATCGAAAATGAAACTGATCAGCGAGAAACGACATGCACAGTGATTTTCTAAAGTTTATCTACCCGCTCGGTTTATGTGAGATGATCATTGTGTTGGCTGGGTGTAGCGTATAGTTGTTATTTATATGATGAATCAAACTTTGTTTCATATTCCAAATAAAATAGAATAATTTTCTTACAAAAAAAAAAAAAACAAAACAAAAACCCCCAGATAATTAACTCGGAAACAATTATAGACTGAGTTTGGCAAACTGTCACCTCTCGGTTTCGGTTTAAATTTCAACTAAAACCAAATCCGGTCTAATTAAGATAAGGTGTTAAAGGCAGTTTAGTAATAACTAGTATATTACCCCGTACTGCGTACGGGAATAAAAATGATTAATTTGTTATGTTAAACTAGTATGATTTGTAGCAAAATTGATTGTCCGATGTTAATTTTCCATGTATTATATTGCAATATTTGTAGATGATACTTGAGTCCTATTAAGAATTATAATTTTAATAACATTAAATTTTGATAAAATTATAAAATATTAAAAATTAAACGTTTTGAATAACAATAAATTGTATATGTTATGGGACATTATCAAACCGATAGTTCTTGATTTTAATAAGAAAGTTAGAATCATAACAATAAGCATAGGACTTGAAATTTTTAACAATTATATAAGTTTAGTTCCCACTAACACTATATTAACATTCTCTTCTTCTCTTTTTTGGACTATTTATTTGTAATATAACAAAAATAAAATATTAAACTTTTTAAAAATTTTACTGAAATTATTTATTTAAAAGTTTTGTAATCTTCCTTGTATAAATATAAATGCCAAATTAAAAATAAAAATAAAAGATATTTTGGGGTTTTTTTGGTTGAACTTGCACTTTGAATCTTGAAGTTCAGATAAGACAAATATATATATATAATCCTCAGTTTGTATAATAGACTTATATATGGATTTGTAAGAAAGTTGAATATGTTCTGTTAAAAAACATATTTGTAAAATAATTAAACCATAACAAACCAATTTGTACTCAATTTGATATAGCAGATTCAGATATATGTATTGTTACCTAAATTGCTGAAAAACTCTTGAGTTTTCCTTTCTTGTTTGACGAAAGCTTTGGAACTGGAGCATATTAAATACCATTTTCAACATAAATCATATAGAAAGAATTAAAAAGAATGCGACATCATTGAATGGAAAATAAAAGAAAATTAAGTTTGAAAAGGCTAAATACAAACGAGTATAGATTTAACTACACCCAAAACTCAGAAAAAAAGAGAAGAAGATACGATGGTAAAGAAAAGAGATATGAAGTAAATTAGTTACTTGAAGTTATATAGAAGTTAAACTGTAAAACAAATCGTGACATGATTTTTAATTATAAATGACACAATTTTCCTTTCAAAATTTAAACGTGTGTAACCGGTAAGAGAAAATTTAGGGATTCAATTTTATAAATGTTTCTGAAGATTCAAAGATTATTTTTAACTGATTTTATTTTTTTAAACAAAAAAATATGTGTCAGATTTTTATTGGGCAAGTGGCTTGTGATTTAGTATATAAGACTACTTGCAATGGGCTAGTTGAATTTTAGATTCAACAGTTTAATGCTTGCAATGGGCTAGTTGAATGAAACAAAATTGTTACGTGGATTACATTCAGTTGAATAAATTCAACCAGTTGAATTTTAAAAAAGTGGGGACACAGAGACACGTGGCGACAAGTGAATGGAGAGAAAGTTGAGCAAGTGAGATTCACGCAACCATTCCACAGAAAAAAAAACATTTATCTTCTTTAAATCAGCTCCTATATTTTCATTGGTTGATCAAATTCTTTTGAGATTCTTATCTCCTCCAATTATTAAAACTCAATTATTTTATAGTAATCGTTTTTTATATATAAAAAAAATTATATGAAAATTCATGATTTTTTATGATCTATAAAATTAGACTAGTCTCACTTCATTTGGATACATAAAAAAAACGTCAATTTTCACTATAATTTTTGTATTAGCATTCAATTAAAAAAAAGTTGTGTTTAAACTCTTTTTCTTTTGCAAATGGATCACAATAATAATCCATTTAACACTCAAAATTCGTCAAATTTTCCTTTCAACTATCCAAATCCCAACAACTATCATTTTCAAAATCAACCTTCAAACACACCCCAAAATATACCAAATTATGGTTTTGCACCAAATTTCTTTATGCCATCATCTGTTCCAAACTATCCTCCGTATTATGGATCGGTGATACCAAATTTATCTCAAAGGCCTCCTATTTCTTCAGCTTCAATGGGTAATGATGTTGTACCAAATATTGGAACAACCGAATTTCCAGAATTTTCTACACAAATAGGTCTTGGTGTCACGAGCGCTGTCAATGAAGGCACTCGAAAGGAAAATGAAGAAGATTCAACTCATGCTTGCCGCAAAAGCCCGAAATGGACCACTGATCAAAATTTGGTGCTAATTAGTGGTTGGATTAAGTATGGAACTGATAGTGTTGTTGGCAGGAACCAAAAAAGTGAAGCATATTGGGGGAAAATTGATGAGTACTGTAATGAGTATTGCTCATTTAATCCTCCACGAGATGGAGCTTCGTGCAGAAACCATTACAACTATATGAGCAAAAAGTTGAGCAAATGGGTTGGCGCGTACGATAATGCTACGCGTATGCAACAAAGTGGGTGGTCGGAGAATGATGTCCTAGCAAAAGCGCATGAAATATATTCAGGTGGTAAGAATGAACATTTCAATTTAATGTCAGAATGGCATGCTCTCCGTGATCAACCACGGTATGGTAGCCAGGTAGGAGGAAACAGTGGTTCAAGTAGTGGATCTAAGAGATCCCACGAAAATGATGCAAGTGACTCTAATTCTGTCGGATCTAGTGTCCGTCCAATGGGGAGAGACGCAACAAAAAAAAAAGGTAAAAAGAAAAACGTCGGTGTAACTTTGGAGATGGTCAACGAAGAGTGGAATGAATTCAAACAATTCAAAGAACAGGAATTGAAACGATTGGACAAAATAGCCAAGAGACAAGAGAAGGCAAACCAATTGATGAAAGAAAAGACTCAAGCTAAGAAGATGAAGATGTTCATGAAGCTAAGTGAAAAAGAGCATCTCGACGACAAGAACAAACAGCTGTTGGAGAAGTTGAGCCACGATCTATTTGGAAATTAATTGATGTCAAGTCTTTATGATTTAATAATCTGTATTTTTCTACTTTAATTATGTGTGTTTGTTTTTTTACTTTAATATTGTGTGTTTGTTTTTTTCTACTTAAATAATATGTGTTTGTCTCGTTCTACTTTAATAATGGGTACGTCTTTTTCAACTTTAATAGTTTTGTTTGTATTCAATCCGTGACTTTTGGCTTTTGTGAGAGAATCTAATCTTATCTATTAATTATGTCATTTTAATATTGGTTTGAAGTCCAAAAATTTCAGCCACTCGATCTTTTATAAATGGAGACTCTTTATTTCATAAATGTACCAACAACACAAATCATAGCTTACAAAAATATCAATGGATCCGTCAGAATTTCCTTTTGATATTGAAGCTTACAAAAAACAGTCTGAAATTGAAGAGAGATACATCGTTAATCGGTTTAGAGAGCGTCGAAAAAAAATTGTTGAAGAACAAACACCTCGCAGCAAGAGAAAATACTTCAAAAGAGATCATGTTGCTGCAAATCAAAGGCTTATTGATGATTACTTTGCGAATCAACCAACATATGATGATGCAATATTTCGTCGGCGATTCAGGATGCGAAAACATGTTTTTCTTCGGATCGTTGGAGACCTATCAAGCAATGACAACTACTTCACCCAGCGAGTTGATGCAGCCAATAAAGAAGGTATATCTCCATTGGCAAAATGTACTACTGCCATGCGAATGCTAGCATATGGTGTTGTGGCTGATGCAGTCGACGAATATATCAAAATAGGAGGTACTACATCATTGGAGTGCTTGCGTCGATTTTGTAAAGGAGTCATACAACTGTATGAACACGAGTATCTTAGAGCTCCAACTCAAGATGACCTTCAAAGAATTTTGCACGTCAGTGAGATGCGGGGATTTCCAGGGATGATCGGGAGCATTGATTGCATGCATTGGGAATGAAAAAATTGTCCAACGGCGTGGGAAGGTAAATTTACTAGAGGAGATAAGGGAACCACCATTGTTATACTTGAAGCAGTTGCTTCTCATGATCTATGGATTTGGCATGCATTTTTTGGATGTCCAGGCACATTAAACGACATAAATGTTCTAGATCGTTCTCCGGTGTTTGATGATGTTGAACAAGGAAATACTCTTAGAGTGAAATTTTTCCTGAATCAACGTCCGTATGACATGGCATACTATCTAGCTGATGGTATCTATCCTTCTTATCCAACTTTCGTCAAATCAATCCGACTTCCTCAAAGTGAGCCAGACAAGTTATTTGCAAAATATCAAGAAGGATGTCGGAAGGACATCGAACGTGCATTTGGAGTTTTACAGGCTCGATTCAAAATCATTCGTGAACCAGCTCGCATGTGGGATATAGCCGATTTGGCTATCATCATGCGGTCATGTATCATATTGCATAATATGATTGTTGAAGATGAACGAGATACATATGCTCAACATTGGACCGATTATGATCAATCTGAGGCAAGTGGTTCTAGTACACCACAACCATTTTCGACTGAGGTGTTACCCGTTTTTGCAAATCATGTGCGTGCTAGATCTGAATTACGTGATTCAAAGGTACATCACGAATTGCAAGCAAATCTAGTCAAACACATATGAGCAAAATTCGGGATGTTCCAAAATTAAAACGACTTTAAGTTACGTGTGGTTTAAGAGTTTTTATGTTTTTGAATTGAGTTTATTGTACCAATTAAGTTGTGTGTTTTTATTTGTTGTATTACATCGTGTGTATTTGAATTTTCATAAGTTTATTTGTTTAATAAAAAATATTGTATTTTTAAAAATAGTTAAAAATATAAATGTATTTTTTTAAATATGTCATTTTAATTATTTATGTTAATTATACTCGAAATTATTATTTATGTAACTATTAAATTGTAAAGAATAATAAGATGATTTAAAAAAATGGTGGGGTAAGGTGTTGAATTTTATTAAACAAAACTATTGTAGATGTTAAAAATAAAGTGGGTGTTGAATAATTAGGTGGAAAAAAAAGAAGATGATGTGGGGTGTTAAAAAGAAAAAAAGAGGGTGTTGAATAAATCAATCATTGTTAATACTAAGGGATGTCACAAAACATATGTCCACGTAATCAAATGAGTCATCATCGACTTGACTTCCCCTATAAATTGTCTCTTGTTCGGAAGAGTATCACCACTCCAATGACTTTCTCAAACATTTCTTGAAAATATTTGTAACCATCTCAGAATATTAGCTCTTTTTAAAGATTAATCTAAGATTTAAATTAGAAAAATAAAAAAGGAACAAAAGGGATTAGGTGTGGTGTGGTGTGGTGTAGGGTATGAAATTCTTGTTGGAGCTCGTCGTGCCTTGTTTTGGTTCGCAGCAGTTCCACCAATCCGCCGCAACCGCGGATGATTCTATTTCCGGCGAAACGCAGTCGTTAATGAAACAGCGAAGGAGGCGGAAACGCGTTAGAGTTGCGGGTCAACCGGGCCAAGCGGCGGAGTGGACGCCGTCCCTCAGCGTTATCTCGGAGCACAAGCCGGCGGTAAAGGAGACATCGGAAAAGGTGAAAGAGAAGAGGAAAATCCGTCGTAAAAGTGATGGTGGCGGTGGAGACGCGTCGTCCCGATCCGGTGGTGGTCATGTTCGTTTCCGCAGTGACGATTTCGGGTAAACACTCAATTCTTGAAGTTTTGATCATTAAAAAAAAAAGTGTTTTACAAAATTATTTATCATAAAAACTAACAAATTCACATAATACCTTTGGTTAATATAATTAAAGATCATAGTTTATTATATGGTTATATACTAGTAAATTTATGGGGTTTTAGCCGTATTAGTTTAAGAATGTAACATTTTCAATTTATTTTTTTTCTTTCATCGTAATTTATAAAAAGATAAAGAGAAGATTACCAGATAATCATGGTAGTTAAGATGCTGTTTTGTGGATAAAGATTCGATATAGTTGGAACGTCAACGTCAGCATGTTAATGATTATCCGAGTAAACAAAGTAGTAAAGTGGCAAGCTAACCAAAATAAACTTAACGAGAAATTCTATAAATAGAATCGACAAAAGATAAAGATATGTTATCAACTTAATGTTTAGGAATATGTAAGTTGTGTGTTTTATTACTCAATCATAAGTTCTTTTATATATGAGAGTTACAAAGAGATAAAAAAAAAGACATAAATATGGAAAGTGTACAAATACAAGGAAAATGAAATAGAGTTTTCTTTTCTCTAAAGTCTAAGCCGTCTTTCTCTCCTCTTCATGCGGCCGCCTCTCTCTCTCTCTCTAGGGTTGGGCCGTCTCTCTCTCTCTTGGTATTGGACCGGTTATAGACCGGGTCAGTTATAGACCGGGTCGGTTATGGACATCCATCATATGGTTTATAACACTCCCCCTTGGATGTCATAACCATACAGAGTTCGTAATATGCTTTGGATGTTGCCTCATTAAAACCTTACCAGGAAAACCAGTGGGACAAAACCATAGTTAAGGAAAAAGAGTACAACACGCATTACTCCTCCTGTTCTGAACATCACTGAAAATCTTTCGGTCTACGTATCCCAATCTCCGTATATGTCCTTCAAGTTGGCGCATCCCAACCTGATGGTTGAGCTTCATGGATACCAATGACTAATGGTCTCAATATCAAGGCAAAACGCCAATAGTACTTAAGGTTAGGGACGTGTATGTCTTTAGTGCCTTATGGTCGAACATGAGCTAAACATATAAGAGATTCTCGGCAAGAACACATGTTCGGCCTAGTATGGCTTGTCTATTACATCAAGGCGCCAATGGTACTTGGGTAATGGACTTTACCGGACCGGACCAAAGACATATTTCTTGTCCTTCTTGGGACCAAAGGATCCGTGTCCAAGTCAGGGATATTCACGACCATGTCCTTCTTGTGGACCAAACAAATCAGTGTCTAAAACAAGTGATCTCACGCCCATGTACTAGATAATGGGTGAGACTGGTCCACATTAAATCCCTTGAATACCCTTTTCTGTATACACTATTTGATGCACAAGGATTTCATTGTTAATGTACTCAAGCTGTAGTCCCAAACAAAACTTTGTTTTCCATGATCTTTCATCTCAAACTCTTTCTTGAGATATTCAATTGTTTGGGAAATTGTACCCAGAGGTTCCTAGGATATTCAGATCATATACTTTGATGATTATCAATATTGTTCTCGAGAACTTGTTGTACTTTCAGCTCAATACCCTCTAGTACTTTCATTATCCAGTGGATCATATAAATATGCAGCCACTACATCAATTTGCTGCAAGTCTACTTTTTCTCTCTTATATAGCCAGACTTATGAGAAATCTAAAAGTAGTTGCATCCACCACATGGGAGTATGTCTCCTCATAATCTATTACTGGTCTTTGTGGGAATCCTTGTGCAACATCAGCTTTATATCTCACGATTTCTATTCCTCACAAGATCCATTTATATCCACTGGTTTTAACATCATATGGCGTTTTAATCATATGGTCAAATACACCTTTCTTCTTTAAAATATTTAACCCCACATTTCCATTCAATCCAATTTGTTCTACGAGTGCGCACTCTTATACTAACGTGGGTTCATGATCCTTGCTTATATTCATAAATTCAAGTGCTACCTTGTATGCAAATAAATCATCTTATGTCGACATTCTTTATTGGTTCCATTATGTTCCAGACATGATATAATCGATTGAGATTCATTATTATCATGACCTTAATACTTTGCGTTTGGTACCTGTACCTTAGAGCCGGCCGGCCTTATCTCCATGTCTGGGATGGTTTCCTTAGTAACCTCGGATTTGGATTTTGATTATCATTCTTTTGTACCTTTCTTTTGTTTCCTAGGATTCTTATCTTTTGGAACCTATTGGTCTATCTTGTATAGACTCTGTAGCAACTTGACTGTGTCTCTCTTGGACATAAATTTCGTTGGTGCTTTACAAGCTGGTTTATATATGACTTAGTCATTTTTTGGGTCAGCAAATGTGTCTGGCATTTGATTAGCTAGCTTTGTAAATGTATAATCTTTGGACGTTTATTTCACATTCTTTAGTCCGAGGATCTTGCCAAGACAATGATGGTCGATGCCATTCTGTTTCTCTTACCAGCTTATTATTTTCTCCCCCTAATGTTCGATAGTCGGATTCATTAAACTTGCAATCCGTGTTCTTGGCCACTAAATAGATCACCCATATTTGGCTCAAGGTACTTCATTATTTGTGGGAGATTCATATCCAACATACATCCTCATCCTCTTCTAAGGATCCATCTTAGACGGCACATATATTTGTGGTGGCTTATCCAAATATCTCAAGATGGTATATGTCTGGCTCATGACCCGTATTAAATTTGAGATGAGAATATCTATGCTCACTTAAATGGTCTGATGCTTATTAGTTAAGGTGCATGTAAATTCGTGTGTCCCCAAGCCTTGGACTGAGAGTTTGGACCTATGGGTAATGGCCAATACAGATTTATAAAAGGATTCAGCTAAGCTACATATAGTATGGACATGTGCGGATTTGTCCTCACTGCCCCCTCATGGACATTCTATAATTTTTAAGTGCTTTGGGACATCATGGCCTAATGAGTTTCCCTTGTGTTCATGCTACACACGTGAGATTCTATGGGATAACTCTTTGTGCCTTTTCCAATATCAATTTTGCATCACGTTTTGGACCAGGATGGCCAATCCGGTCATGCCATAAAGTGTATAATTTCGTGGGTAACCCATTCTGGTTACCATGACTTTTGCCTCTATCATACTGATCTTGGCATAGTCTAGATCAATAGGGAATGCAAGTATAGTCTTTAGGACTTAATATGGCCTTGGGCGATTTTCATAACTCTGAAGGAACTGTTGTTTCCTTTTGCCCATTGTATCATTGTGGAAACCATTCTTATATCTCTATATTTTATAATCTCAATGGGTTTCTCTGGGTGAATATAAAGCATCTAAATGCTTGCCCTTATATATATCTGGCCATATACCTTAATGTGTACCATACCCTTAATTTATAAACTCATATTGGCGTTTTTTAATAAAATCAGTCATTCCTTTTATTAAGTTTTAAAAAACAAGTTCGAAGAAATGGAAACATAGAAATGAAAAACACCAAAACAAAGAACACATAAATTTAGATTACAAATGTCGAAATCAATCTTCAGTCTTTTAGACAATCTGAAGTTTCATAATCCATAAGATCGTCCTTCTCATGATTGAAGTCATTTTCATCATCTTGGTAAGTCATATGGGCTTCAGGATTCTTCCCTTTCAGACTCTCTTGATAGAGGTCAACAAGATGCTTGGGAGTCCTACAAGTCTTAGCCCAATGATTGCTCATACCACACCTATGGCACACAGATTCGTCTAGTTTGGTCGAGTGTTGGGGTTTAAATGAAGATCCATGGCCGCAACCATGACCTCGTCCAAATGTGCCATGGTCTCGACCATTTCCTCGCCCGCGGCCAAAAGATCTTCGACCGCGTCCACGTCCGTTCGACTTGTCTCGACTACGGCCATACTGGCCGTTTCCTTGGACGTGGTTGGACTCATTATTGTCCTCTGTCATGTGTGCTTCAGGTAGTGGAGCTGATCCAAGAGGTCTCATCTGACTGTTTCTCATCAATAATTCATTGTTCTGCTCAGCAAGCAAGAGACAAGAAATAAGATTAGCATAGGTCTTAAAACCTTTCTCACGATACTGTTGTTGACAGCACATTGCTTGCATGGAAAGTGAAAAAGGTTTTCTCAAGCATATCATGTTCCGTAATACTTTCACCACACACTTCATTTTAGAAACAATCTTAAACAGTGCAGAGTTATACTCGTCCACAGACTTATAGTCTTGGATTCTGAGATTTGTCCAATAAAACTGAGCTTTTGGTAAGATCACCATTCTCTGGTGATCATATCTCGATTTCAATTCGTTCCAAAGATCTAGTGGATTCTCAATGGTTAGATACTGATCCTTGAGACTCTCAGCTAGATGATGACGAATGATCAAGATGGCTCTGTAACGATCTTTCTCATTATCATTATTGTTCTCGGTGATACATTCACCGAGACCCTTGGATTTCAGGATGATCTTAGCATCGAGCGCCCATTGAAGGTAATTATCTCCAGAGAGATTTAGGGCAGCGAAATCCAGGTTGTTGATTTTCGACATCTAAAATCATAGATTAATATCTTTAGGTCTTTAGGAATAGGGTTTAAACGAATAGGGTTTTAGGTTTAAACAATCAATCAATGCCTCACGGCCAAGATCTATGTCTCTCGGCCAATAAGCATACCGCACGGCCATGAATGCAATCGGTTCAATCTTATGCATTTAGTTTGTCATGTAATTGCAATCCTAACATACATTTTTTTCTATATGATGCAATCAATACAAACAAACCTCTCGGCCAAACAAAAGAACAAGCCACACGGCTACTTGATTTGATTCAATACCATTCCTAGAAAAGTTCTAAGTGCAATTTGCAATCAATCAATTGTGATCAAATTAGGGTATGAATGCAACAAGGCCACACGGCCACAAGGTATGATCAAGAACTATTAACCTAGAATGCAACAATGCCACACGGCCACACAACCACAATTCAGATTCGATTTCAAAATAATCTAGACTAGGTTATTAGGGTTTCAGTTTAAACAATCTAAACAATCTTAATTCATTCAGATTCAAATTTAAACAATCTTAGCAATAGTTCTAGGTGATCAAATCAATCAATTAATATTCAATTCAAACAATCAAAATCGATTTTCAAAATTAGGATTTTAGGGTTTCGATTTGATTAACAAGCAATTACAATTTCAGGATGATCAATTCAATCTCAATCAACATTCAATCAGTTTTAATTAATCAGTTTTTCGAATTAGGGTTTAGGTATTTTCGAAAATTTGATCTTAGATCAAAGAGATTTGATTTGAGATTCAAAACCTTTAAGGCTTTGATTTTAATTGATCAATGGATCAATCTCGATTTTAGGGTTTGGGGATCGAACTTATAGAGCTTCGATTTACTCATTAGGGATTGATCTATTATCCTATGGCTTTTATCTTTAGAGATTAGGTTTTATGGTTTCATTCTTTACAAGCAATCCAAATTTGATTTTCATGTTCTTAGAATTCGAATTTACCTTTAGTTTTAGTAGATTGTTGAAACCAGACCACCAAGAGAATGAACCTCGAGCTGGGCAGGAACGCGAGCTGGACGCGAGCTGAACACGAGCTGGCTTGGACGCGAACGGATTGAGGTTGGAGACGCGAGCAGCTGATCGTCAAACGGGAGCTGTTGCAGTCGGGATCGCGAGCGGCTCTGATGCGAACGGGGCGCTTGCAGTCTGGAACGCGAGCTGTCCTTGATGCAGGATGGAGCTGAGTTTGTCTAGGATCAGGAACGCCTTGGGGCTGGAGCTGATCAGGTGGACACGAGCTGGAACGGAGTCGCAAATGGATTAGGGTTCGTCGGTATCGTCGGGTTCGGATTAGGGTTTTAAAGCAAATCGGTGCGCACTATATATGTGCGTGAGGGCGCGTCGGTGGTCAGATCGACAAGCGGTTTGCACTGACTGATTCATCTCGGCAAGGGCTTCGATTTGATATCTTGATCGTTTTCTGGGTTCTCACGGTTTGAGAGAACGGTCTCTTTGAAGTTCCGAGGCATATTCCTTTTCGTTTTAGGGTTTTAAGGTTTTGTTGATTTGGTTTTAGGCTCAGGGTGTTAGAGGCTATCGTGCTGATAACGTGTTATGAACTTAAGGTTTAGGAATCTGTAAGTTGTGTGTATTATTACTCAATCATAAGGTGCCCTTATATATGAGAGTTACAAAGAGATAAAAAGAAATACATAATTATGGAAAGTGTATAAATATAAGGAAAAGGAAATAGAGTTTCCTTTTCTCTAAAGCCTAAGCCGTCTCTTTCTCCTTTTCATGTGGCCGCCTCTTTCTCTCTCTAGGGTTGGACCGTCAATCTCTCTTGGTATTGGGCCGGTCTATAACCGGGCCGGTCTATAACCGGGCCGGTTATAGACCGGGCCGGTTATGGACATCGATCATATGGTTTATAACAATATAACTATTGTTTTGACATTATTTTTATCGGCATTGCAGGAGAAATGCTTTCGAACCAGTGATTCCCGCATTCTCACCGACTCCGTTCATGTTTTGAGTTTCAGTTTCTTCCTGAAGTTTATGTGTAGCTATGTATAATAATAAATTAATAAATATAGTAATCGAATGATGTAGCATTAATGTAAGTATTATGTATATGTATTTGATATTACTGCCATCGGTATATAAAACCTATATATGTGACTCTCAAACAAAAAGAGTTTGTCTATCTATGTACAATGTATCCGCTTATCATATGCAGCACGTAGAGTAACTCAAAATGGCTATCTTAAGAAAATATCACGTGACAGACAGGTTCGTCATACTAATAGGTTTACCAAAATAATTGGTTGAAATCCATATCTCCCCAACAACATCAGTTCTCAGGAAACCTTCAACACTGTCCGAAGAGATCGTTTGAGCTATTCTCGTAAGCTCACTCCAACATTAAACTGTACTAAAGATCGTTTCCAAAAGTTCAAAACTTGACAATCTGTTTTCTCTCTTTTAATAAGACTCTTCGTCTAGTCGTATTATTTTAACATAAACATTGGAGAAATTTTGGAAAGAAAAACTTCATTAGTTTTATCAAAGCTATCATAACTTTGTTATCGTTTCAAAAACGATTTATAATCGCCGGGAAAGACCCTGACATTAGTAAAGTTCGCATCAGGCTCCTACTGGTGCTTGCCAAATATCCAATTCTTTGAAAAACAATCCCTGCAAACGTAACTAGCTCTTTTTATAGTGAATTAACGTGGTCAAAGAAGCCGAGGTGGTCATGGTCAAATCTACTAGCAGTCTTTAGTGAGTTAGCTTTTCTCTCACACCCTCTAACTGATTCTTAACTGATTCTTCAAATCTAGTTAGTGTAAACTAAATCCCTCTTTTTTAACTCTGTCTAACCTGTATGATCCAAGAAAATCATATCTTTGTATTAGCTCCATGTATTTTTATAGAAAGCCCTTCATTAAAAGAAATACTATCTTCTGGTCAACAACAAAAAAACCTTCCCTGGCAACAATCAATTTTAATAGGTTAAATGGTAAATACCAGATTACCTTTTTAGCTTGTCAATAAGTTATTTACATTCTGATATACATATGTATTTTTTTCATCAAAAAAAGTTGGCGGGGTTTTAATATCTGAAGGTTCAGATTCTGTGATAGTCACTTACGCAGAGAGTGTTGAATGAATTCTCTTTTGTTTTTTTAATGTGGCCGGATTATAGGCTATTGCCAATCACCAAAGCCCAATAAATGTCCAATGTTATTTCTGAATGACTCAGGTGCCTCATTGGACATCAATCTGATTAAAATGTCATGAATCATGATTTACATGTAGTTCAAAGAAAATGATTGTACCTTAACTCAAGTTCTTAAAGCCATCCCTAATGTATTATTAGTAGTTTAGTACACTACCAAGGTGTTAACGCGGTTTTTTTTTTTGCATCTTTGGTCACATTCTCACATGTAGTCTTACTCTTATATCACCTTTTTCTTTGCATTAATCTATAAAACTCCAAATTTGTGTGTATATATAAATGGTATATATGCATACGACTATGGGAATATATCCTGAAACATGAGAACAAACATGGGCTGGGCTGTACCGTGCACGTGGAGAAGACATGTGTGTGTTGATTCATGATCATGCGACCATGGAACAAGTAAACTTTGAACTTGAGGAATATGTGCCCTCAAGTTATCAAACTCATCTCATCATCCCAAATTCAACTCTGACTTGTCTTCCCTTCATATACATCTTCGTTTATTGCCAAGACCTAATCATTTATTTACCATTTTAATTCTTATTAAATTTGATAGTGACAAATGATTGGTCTAAGATATTTTATATCCAATACATTTTTTTGAACGACAATTATATCCAGTACATAAAAAAACTGACCAATTTCACTAGTTAATGATTGGTTCAAAAATATTATGGATATGCTCTAAATCGAAAAAGACACTCTGTATGATAGAAGAACTGCATTTAAAGTTTTTTGTTGTTGTTGTTGTTTGTTTAACTTTGTTTGTTTTAACTTCTAAACTTTATATATCCATTGCCTTGATATTTTGTCTGAAGATAAAAGAAAACTAAAGAAACTAATTCATACAATAACTTGTTTGGGTAAATGGTTAGCCAAAATGATGAAAAATATGTTTCTACTGAATGAATTGTAAAATTAACACAATCTAATAATGGGTGACTTTTTCTAAAAGACAAACAAATTATTTTAAAGCTGTTTTAGAAGGCTTAATTCTACCGTTCGATAATCAGGAAATCACATTTCCAGCTCTTTCAATGTTGTGGGGAATAATTAATACTACATCTGCAAATAAGAAAGAAAGATCCTGACTCTTGAATTATGAGATTGCATCATTGAGGTGTAAGAAGAAATTCCATTTTTTGGTCAATCTTTTGAGTGGAAGGTTTCGTGTGTGGTGGAATTTTTTCTGAAGTGTATTAGAATTACTTGCGGCAGTAATTACGGGATTTTATCTTTCTTTTTAGTGCACAAAAGTAAACAATATTGTACTTATTTTTCGAATTAATGGCAGCGTGTAATACTATCATGTTAGATGAACTGAAACAAGTTAACTGTTAGTGATATACAATTTGATTTCGCGGATATTATTAAAATATTTTCGAAAAGAATCAGCAACATATTCATGGGTGGTCCTTCATTTTGAATTATTCATTATATTTTCTGTATTTAGCAACATTTTTAGCTGAACAAATTATTTATGTTTTTTCGTGGGGTGAACTCCAACTAATAATACTGAATGTGTGACATTGGGCGACTTAGGTGGATGTTTGTAACTGCTTGCCCCTGGTTATAGATTTATAGTTTCAAAATTTATCTTGTCACCTATTAAACTCTAGACTCTTTAGAATTCGGATCACTAAAATTTCTGTCATCAATCTATAAAATGATGAACTTCATGTATATGATACTCAGGTGAGTTGGTGAGATTCTTGTTCATAGCGAGGAGTATAAAGTTTTGATTTTTGAAATCTACCTCATTTTTGGTTATATTCCCTTTGCTTTGTAACAAGTGTCATTTTAAATTTTAAATTTTATTTCAAAAAATGTCATTCTACAATCTTAATGTAACTTTTACTATTTAATGTAAATTATACATTAAATCTAATTTTTACTATTTGAATAATCAATAAATTTTTATTTAAATCATTATTATTTAATTAATCATACATTAAATATAGATATATTATTTTTTAATCTCCGTGAAAAATGTCAAAGTGACAATTATTTATAAAAAGATGAAATACATAATTCAACAAATGTACAGTAGTCATAACATTTGACAATTAGCCTCATTTTTGGTTATATATGATTCAATAAATTTACAGTAGACAAAACATTTGACAATTAGCATACGAAAAGCACAAATCTAGACAGCTATATGCAGGTTGTATATTCAATTAAATCACAGCAGATAAATTTCTATTACTTTATCACTAGTGTTGTTTCTTCGCTTTATGAGGTTCGTTGCAAAACGTAATAAAACAAATAGAGAGGGTATACAAGAAGCATGCAGACCGCGATGTAGGTAATCATAACCGTGGATATTCATGGCGGATAACAAAAAGTCCACAACGAAGGAATGTACGATCCCAAACAGATAGTTCATCCAATCATGATATGGATAGTCATATTCGTGGGACCCATAACGTACACGACAATACGACATAAACACAATTTTCATTTTCCTATCAATATTTAAAATTTTTATACACTTTCTTTCTTTCCATAAAATATTTCAAATATATGATCCAATGTGGTACTACTACCAGTGAACTCTCGGAGCACCTCCATTGGTGTCTCTTGATAGGGGTTCTAAGGAAAAGTGAAAAAATAAAATAAAAAAGAATGGAAATTAAGAGAACCGGTGTTAAATGAAGGTTTTTTAGAGTTGGTAGGAACCGCCACGTGTCTTATTTCTATTGCACCTCACATTTATGTTTGTCTCTCCTTTCGTCGGGGTAGTTAACGAAAATCATTCTGTCTCTTCCTCCTTCGTCTCGATCACAAAAACTCTCTGGCGATTCTTCTCTCGATCTTCGTTCGATATCGGAGAGGCGATCCAATCTCGATAACTCCATCTTCTGTCTCTGGATTCAACGACGATTCTGTTTTGTTTCACCGAAAGACTGAAAAGAAGAAGGAAAGATAGAGAAAGAGAAGATGGATTGAAAGACGAAGCAGATGATCATATCTCGATAACTTCGACCCTGTAAGTGAAGAAAGCTCTCAACCTTTTGTTTTAATTGAAATCGTTTAGGATATTGCTTAGAAGCTGCGTTTGTTGTATATCGAAGGGCTCTATGAAAGGAATGTTCTTGATCAGTGTCTAGACTTGTATTGTTGTTGCGTGCATCATTGAGATCGTCTTGCTTAGTAGCTGATTAGTGTTTATCAAGGATTGATTGACATGGTTTTGTTCTCTACTAATTGGGTATAGAATCGATTTATCAAGGATTTGTTCTTGATGAGTGTTTATTAATTTGATTAGGCACCTTTTGTGGGAGGGGCTGCTGAGACATTGGAGGAAGACTCTGACTTTGAGTTTCTAAATAACTTCAAAGGAGCAGCTCAGATTCTTGAATGTGGAGATGAAGTTATCAAGTCAGTTGGTGAGTGTGATGCTTCATTAGCTTATGAGATTCTCTTCTCCTTTAACTAATTTCTACGTTTCTTTTTTTGTGTTGTGGTTTCAGGAATTGATCTCAACAACGTGTATCTGTGGAGACAAAGCTTTTCGTTTCTATCCTCCCAACACTTGTGGTACTACTCAGAGCCACAGTAGAAGGTAATTTGTTTCTTCTAGAATCTATATTCATCTGTTTTCTTTATTGGTCTTTGTTTTGGTTTGTCGGCTTTAGTTCAGTTTGTCTTTAACTTTATGTGTTGGTTGTGTAAGGAGAGGTGATCTGCGGGGATGACAGTTGGGGAGTGTTCTTTTCATTCATTACGGATTCAACATCAACAAAGCATCGCTCCTTCACTGCAGTTAGCAAGAGGTAAATAGACTTCTCCTTTAATGCTTTGGGAATTAAATGGTATTTGTTAGTTGTGTTGATGTGATTTACATTTAGTTTTGCGTGGTTCTGATATGCATTTAGGTGAAAACATTCATTGTCATTAACACTTAAATTAAGTGACTTCAACTACTAAAAACAACAACTGCCTTTAAAATCCAAACAATAGGCTTAAACAAAAACACATTTAAACAACTGAAGCTCTTCTCCTTTTCTTTTTCCTGCGAATCCATAAACAATTTTATGGATTCATTTTCTCAATCTTCTAGCTTTATAGATCTCTTAAATACTCAACAACAAAACACTCAACCTAGTTTAGAACCCTCTGCCTCGAATGTCTCTTTCTTTGGTACACAATGGGCTGATGATGTAAACTTGGAAGCTCACACTGTAGAAGACCGCAAAGAGAGACGGAACTGGACACCAACAGAGGACGTGGTGCTCATCAGCGCTTGGCTGAACACTTCAAAGGACCCGGTTGTTGGTAATGAACAAAAAGCAATTGCTTTTTGGAAAATAATTGCCGCTTATGTAGCAGCAAGTCCAAAGCTTGCCGGTTTGCAAAAGAGAGAAGCAACTCACTGCAAACAGAGGTGGGGGAAGATCAATGAGGGAGTATGCAAGTTCGTAGGCTGCTATACTGCTGCAACAAAGGAGAAATCAAGTGGCCAGAACGAGACTGATGTGATGAAAATGGCTCATGAGATCTTCTTCAATGATTACAAGGCGAAGTTCACCCTGGAGCATGCATGGTTGGAGCTTCGCCATGATCAGAAGTGGTGTGGAGTATCGACTACTAAGGATAAAGTGCAGTCTAAACGAAGGAAGCTAGATGACCACTCAGCTCAATCGTCAACCTCTGTGCCAGGAGATGATGAGCAAGCCTCACGGCCTGGTGGTGTTAAAGCAGCAAAAGCGAAGGCTAAAAGGTCTGCCAGCAAGCCGAGTTTGGAAGAGGAAGGAAAGGAGTTTCAGAGCTTTTGGGAGATTAGGCAGCAAGACTTCGCCTTGAAAGAGAAGCTGAATAAGCAGAAATTGCTTGACTCCTTAATTACCAAGACAGAGCCTCTTACTGAACTAGAAGTGGCACTGAAAAATAAGCTTATCAATGACATGTTAGCTTGAAATTACTTAGTTTCACTTGGAGTTTGTTTCATGTCTTAGTTTATGGATCTTGTGTCTCAGTTTGTTTCAGTTTATGCTTTGGCTCTGTGTCTTCGTTTGCTAATGGCGAGTCTGTAACATTGTTTATGGTATTTTCTTTCTTCTGTCGCTTGCTTATGGTTTATGGTATCTTCTTTCTTCTGTCGCTTGCTTATGGTTTATGGTTTGGATCTTGTGTCGCTTGCTTATGGTATCTTCTTTCTTCTGTCGCTTGCTTATGGTTTATGGTTTGGATCTTGTGTCGCTTGCTTATGGTATCTTCTTTCTTCTGCAGGTCAAGCCAAGGTGACATAAGAAGACAGCAGAGATGACTTGTGATATAAGATGACAACAGCCTGTGAGTTGGTCTCGGTACTTTAGCAGGTAAAGCGACAAGAAGAGACAAGAAGACATGTTCTGTTGGTCTGTGGTGGTCTCGTGACACAAGAAGACACAAGAAGACTCTATCATGTTGTTGTCTTGTTAGCTTTATGAGTTGTGACATTGCTTGTGACACAAAAAGACAATATGTATATGTTGATTAATAATTATATAGCTTGTATATATGGTACCAACACGAGAGAGAGCAACACTATCTTATTTTCATGTTTCATAGCTTCTTTCTTAATTTCCCTTCAAATAACGAACGAGAGAGCAAGAGCTTCTCCAAATAAACCAAAACCAAAACCCTTCTTTCTTTCTTATTCTTCTCCAAAGAAAACCAAAACCCTTTTTTCTTTCTTATTCTTCTCCAAAAAAACCAAATCCCTTCTTTCTTTCTTATTCTTCTCCTAAAAATCAAGATATTTTTCACATTTCTTTCTTAACATTTTTTTTAATGGCATCTTCTTCTTCAACTAATTTCGATGATGAAATGGATGAAAAATTCGATCAAATTTTCGATCGACAATTCGAAAATCTCCTCATTCATCATGAAAATCGCCAAGAAGCGTCAAGGTCAAAAAAGAAACGAGCCTACATTGAAAGACAACGAGAACAAGGACACATGCAGTTACGGAACGATTATTTTAGTGAAAATCCAACATATCCTTCTCACATGTTTCGACGCCGGTTTCGAATGAACAAGCTCTTGTTCATGCGTATTGTTGATCGACTCTCCGCTGAAATCCCATACTTTCAACAAAGAAGAGATGCTACTGGAAGGTTCGGTCACTCTCCGTTACAAAAGGCAACGGCAGCAATTCGTATGATGGCATATGGTTGCCCAGCTGATACGGTCGACGAATACCTCCGACTTGGTGAGACCACTGCGCTTTTATGCTTGGAACATTTTGTTGGAGGAATCATAAATTTATTTGGAGATGAGTATCTAAGAAGACCCACGCCAGAAGATCTTCAACGACTACTCGATATTGGAGAGATACGCGGATTTCCCGGGATGATAGGAAGCATTGATTGTATGCATTGGGAGTGGAAGAATTGTCCGACTGCATGGAAAGGTCAATATACACGTGGATCAGAAAAGCCAACCATTGTTTTAGAGGTTGTAGCTTCACAAGATCTCTGGATATGACATGCGTTTTTCGGACCTCCAGGTACATTAAACGATATTAATGTTCTTGATCGATCACCGGTTTTTGATGATATATTACATGGTCGAGCTCCAAAAGTTAATTACATTGTCAACAGACACAAGTACCATTTGGCTTACTATCTCACATATGGTATTTATCCAAAATGAGCTACTTTTGTCCAATCTATTCAACTTCCGCAAGGTCCGAAAGCATCCTTATTCGCTACACATCAAGAAGTTGTACGTAAAGATGTCGAGCGTGCTTTTGGGGTCTTGCAAGCTCGATTTGCCGTAGTAAAAAATCCAGCTCTTTTGTGGAATAAAATAAAAATTGGCAAGATAATGAGAGCATGTATCATTCCACATAATATGATCGTAGAAGACGAACGAGATGGGTTCACTCAGTTTGATGTATTAGTTTTCGCACAACCGGAATCAAACCGAAGTTCACAAGTGGATTTCACGTATTCTACAGATATGCCTTCAAATCCCGAAAATATGATGAGCATTTGGAATCGAGTTCGTGATAAAACAATACATCAACAATTGAAAGCTGATTTGGTTGAGCATATTTGGCAAAATTTTGGAACAAATTAAGATTTCTACTAATCATCTTTTCTCGTTTACGATTTGTATTTGTATTTTTCATATGTTTTATGTAATTTTTTTTAAATAATTTTATGTATGCTTTTATTTTAAATTATTCTAATTAAAAAAAATTAATTTTTTTTTAAGAACCCCTATGGGGTTCTCTCATTGGAGGAAGAAAAATTTAATTCCACTAACCAAGGTTCTAAACTTATCAAATCATCTTTTATCCAACTAATTTAATCATTAGAGCCTCTTAGAGCATGTCCATCGGCGGTCCTTACCGCAGGGTTCCAAAAAAAAAGGAAAAATAAATAAATGAAAAAGGGGAAAAAAGGAAAGGACCGGTGCTTATTATGGGATTTTAGGAAATGGTAAGGAACCCTACGTGGCAGTGTTTCATTGGATGTCGAGATTGTGTCTGTCTCCTTTGTTCCGCTGTGAAACTTTACGAGCTCGAGCTCCGACTCCCCTTCTTCTCCGTATCAAGCTTCTCCATAGCCGCTACAGCACTTCGTCATCAATCTGAGCTTCTCCGGCGATATCATCAAGCCCTCTGGTCGTAACTGTGTTCACCATTCCAAGCCGCCGCATCTCTCCGCGATTCCCCATCTCCGTTCAGCTCTAAACAACGACAAAGCTTTCTCCATGGCGTCAATCCTCCACCGTCGTCGGAATCAACGAGCTTCCGCCTCTTCAAGCCACCGTCCTCGTTACACCGCGACAGTAGCTCGCCTTCGTCGTCGAGCTCGAGCTTCGCCGTCGTCGTCTTTCTCGCAGTCTCACCTCCACCTTGGATCTTCTTCATCCTCGTCGCGAATCTCCCACCGCTCGCGAAAAAACCAAAGCTCCTTCGCTGAATCGCTCATCCTTTTCGTTCATCTCTCGTATCTTCGAATCCTAAAGGTTAGAAGTTTCTCAATCAATCTCATATCATTTCCTTCTGTTATGTATCATTCGTCTGTTCTTCATTGATTGATTCCAATTCTCTGTTGTTGTATTACGCCATTGATTAGCTTACTGAGATCGAACTAGGGTTGTCCATTTGTATCCCTTCTGCGTGTTTCAGAATCAAAAAAGTTCACATTTTATTTATGTTTTTGATTGATCTTGTGTAGCTACTAGAATCGCAGGAAGGAGTCATGGATCCAGCTGAAATGAGGTACTTGGAAGAACAGGATTGCCCGATGATGTAGACGATCAAAGGCTGCGTCACTGGTTTCGCCGCCGGGACTATCTACGGAACCATTCTGGCCACGTGGAAAGACGTTCCGAGAGTGGAGAGAAACGTGGCTCTCCCAGGACTCATCAGAATGCTGAAGATGATGGGAACACATGGGCTCACTTTCGCAGCTATTGGAGGTGTTTACATTGGTGTTGAACAGGTGGTTCAGATTTATAGGGGAAAAAGAGTATTATCCTTACACCCCCGTCGAGTATTATCCTTACACCCCCGTCGAGAAAACAGCTCAAGCTGATGCCTGATTTCTCTTCTTTTTTTTGGTGACTGAAGTTAATAAAAGCTCTGCACTTGTGATCATCTCTCCATCATCTCTATTTTGATAACTTAATCTGGGAGATGTGAATTCGTAAAACTCTTTTGTTATTGTTTCCTCCTGTTTCTATCGAGAGTGACTTGAATCTTGTACTTGAATGTTGAATGTAAGAAACGTAACAGTTCTAAGCATCGGAATGAAATGTGTTTGCTTCTGTTAAACTATGAATGTTCAATGGATTGAATATGGCTAAGCACACTAGAAAACAAACAGACGAACTGGAATTTGGAGATCTACATGTAAATGCCTTCAAATCTCGGCAATATGATGAGCATTCGGAATCGGGTTCGAGATAGAACAATACATCAACAATTGAATGCGGATTTGGTTGAGAATATATGACAAAAATTTGAAACAAATCAAAGTTTCAACTAATCGGTTTTTCTCGTTTACGATGTATTTGTATTTTTAATATGCTTTTATGTCATTTTTAATAAAAATTTTATGTTTTTTTTTTTCAAATCATTCAACTTAAATTTTTTTTAAAAAAAATTTAATTTTTAATGAGGTTCTACCAATGGATGATGAAAAAATTAAATAGATTGACAAGGGTTCTAAAATTGTCAAATCACAAAATTAATCCTTAATTTAATCTTAGGAACCCATTAGGGTCTCTAATGGATGGAGGTGGTCTTAGGAGTTCTAATGGATGGAGTTGCTCTCAAAGATATAGTGTCGACAAAAAACAAAAAAAAACTAGGATTATTAATACTTCGGATCAATGTATTGAACTTGGAATTCTATTCACTACAAGAAAACACAAATTTAACGACGGCCAAAATCGTCGTTATTTCCTCGTAAAAGAAGAGTTACGAGGAAATGGCGATAAAAGGCGTTTCGTCGTTATACGTTTGTCGTAAGAGAAGATTCGTCGCCATTTCCTCGTCCATTAGCGAAGTTATATTTTCCTCGTAAAGAAGAATTAAGTTTTCCTCGTAAAGACCACGTGGGCTTTCCACGTAACGCGGTCGTTGTGCTTCCTCGTAATAAACTCGAAAAGGATTCGTCGTAAAAGACCCGCAAAAACCTCTAAATATATTCGTCGTAATAAAAACGTAAAGAACACGAAAATATTTCGTCGTAATTGAATCGTAAAGTATACGAAATAGAATCCACGTAAAATCCTCGTTAATAGTTCCTCGAGATTTTGTCGTTAATTTTCCTTGTTAATACATCGGGAATTAGCGACGAAATTACTTTGTTTTCTATTTACTGAATTTATAAATAAAAATAAAATAAAAATTATATTTATTTAATTTATTAATAAAATTTTAATTGAAATTAAATCGAATAGAAAATTTTTTTTTGGCCGAATCAAAATGAAATTATATAATATATAAATAAGTTTTGAATTTTAAAATACAATAACAAAAAAAAAAACTAATGCTGCATTGCCGCGTCGTAGAATTCCTCGCTCCTTCTCGAGAGATCTGCCTCGTTGACTTGCACGGATGTCTCGCCTGGAATGGGGTTTTGTTGTTTCATGGTCCTGAACATGGCCTCCCATTCCGGATTTGTGGCCGCTATGACATCCAAGAAGTTCTCGAGACCACTCATACGAGCTGTGAACGACGTTTTTGTCGAGGCCAACTCGTTTTGTGTCGACGTCAGCTGATGTTGTGTCGTCTCCAACACGTCGCGCAGCTGAGAGACTTCATCATCCCGTCTCTGGCCATAAGAGGAAGTCGTTCTCGGAACATCGTTGACGGAACCAATCCCCAACACACGTCCCTTTTTCCTAGGAGCGACCTTAAAAAACAATAAAATATATATTAAAATTTAAATTTTAAAGTAAAATGGAATTAATAAAAAATTTATATAAAATTTACCTCCTCGTAAATTCTATCCACTTCTATTGTGGATAAGACGACGGGTGATCCGTCGGCGGACTCCTGCGCCAGCTGGGTCTCACGCTCGTCAATACGAGCTGCCACATCATTGTAGATCTTCTCAGACTTCTCATCTACAAATCCGCCCGCCTTGTTCTTGTGGGTCCGATCGAAAAGTTCCATAAGAGTCGGTAAACGTCCCAACTCCTTGGCCTAAAAACAGTTAAGAAAGTTTTTATTATATATATATATATATATATTAAAAATCAAAAAGTTAAATATTTAAATTACGTACCATTTCCAAACGGACGCGGGCGTGTGGCTTTTGGCCCGTACTATGTTGCATCGCCCTGTGGCCGTGCTCATCTACCGAGTTACGGGAGGCGGAGCAAGACTGGGCGACTCTCATGGCATCAGGATCCCTCCAATAACGGATGAGGCCATCCCACACGTCCGTGGTGATGGTTGAGGGTTTGCCCCGCTCATAGCCCTTCACGATCCAGTCACCCTTCCAGTTGGAGACCGTGTCCAACAAACGTTTCTTCGCCTTGTCGATAAACTCTTTCCGCACCTTCTCAGTGACCCCCATGGACCAATTAAATTTTTACTGCAAAAAAAAAATATATTAATAATTAGTTTAGAAAAATAAAATTAAAAAAAATATAAATCAGGAATAAATTGTAAAAACTTACAGCGTAAATCTTGAACCACGTCCTTCTGATGTAGATCGGAGTGGATTTCCAGTTGGGATGTGGCATGGAGAAGTAACCTTTAATCGTCTCGGTTACTTCTGTTGCAAGGCAGTTATCAACCCCAAACCTGAAAAAAAAAAACAAATTTAAAGTTTTAAATATTTATTAAAGTCACAAATGAATTTAAAATATTAATGTAACATACATACCAGAGAGTTCCGTCAGGTCGGTCGGGGTCTATGATCGGTAAGCCTTATCTGCCTGGCAAACCGAGAATATCCTCAACAGTGTACTGAGAGTAAGGACAACTCGGTGGCACCATCAAATCAGCATGAACCTGATTGGCGGGCATCTGAGGAGGCACATGAGGAGCTGGCATCGGATGAGGAGCTATCGGAGGAGGCACATGAGGAACTGATGGCGATGCCGTAGAAGAAGGCGAGACTCTCTGAGAAGATTGAGTCTCGGGGACGGTCTCCTGCTGACCCGAAGAACCGGGAGCTGAAGAAGAACCGGGAAGTTAAGGCGGGTCTAACCGACTACCCGGTGGACCGAACATCTGCGAGTAGTGAGCAGTACGCTGGTGCTTGCGAATAGTCTGCAAAATTTAAATTTCTAAATTAAAGTCAAGAGTAAAAAAAAAAATTATGAACAGTATTAACTACGTAATTAATAAAATTACGAAACCTAAATTTTCTAAACTAATTTCGTAAACTAAATTCCCTAAACTAACCACCTAATCTAAATTCCCTAAACTACTTAGAGAGGAATGAGAGACTTACCATGGTGAGAGGAAATAGAGAGGCTGTAGAGAGGAAATATAGAGGAAATGAAGAGGGCCTGCGGTTTCGCCTATATATAGGATTACGGTTCGTCGAAGATTAATCGCAAAATAACGAGGAAAGACAGAGGCCCGTCTTTCGTTTCGTCGCAAGGCCCACGCAAATTAACGAGGAAATACAGAGGCCCGTGTTTTTTTTTGCGAGGAAATACAGAGGCCCGTCTTTTATTTTACGTCGTTCTTGCGACGATTTTTGTTTTTATCATCGATTTTACGTGCAAATGGCGAGGCTTTTTTTGCTAACCCCTAAAATCTTAAACCCCAAACCTCAAACCCTATCTTTCTTATCTCCAAACCTCAAACCCTATCTTTCTTATCTCCAAACCTCAAACCCTATCTTTCTTATATTTCTTATCTTATACTTCATATATTTCTAACCCTTTAACTTCAATATATATATTTTTTTGAATTTGAAAGGTTTAATACGTTGAAAAACAATTTTACAATATCTTACGTATCAAATATGAAAGGTTTAATATGTGTTTCCAATATCTTACGTATCTCGTCATATGTGTTTCCAATATCTTTTTTCTCTTTTTTTTTTAAGTTTATATAAAATAGAAAATAATTTTTTTTAGGGTTTGCACATTTGGGGTTTAGGGATTTGGGTTTCATTTTAGTTTAGGGTTTATATTTACCGACGAATTAACGACGAAAAGTAAAATAAAAAGCGAACCTCGCTCATTCCACGTAAGTTCACGAGGCTCTTACGACGTTTTCATCTTACGTGGAATAAGCGAGGTCCGCTTCTTTAATTATAAAGCGTCTCTTATTCCACGTAATTTCACGAGGCTGTTACGACGATTTTTGTTTTTATCATCGACATTACGTGCAAATAGCGAGGCTTTTTTTGCTAACCCCTAAAATCTTAAACCCCAAACCTCAAACCCTATCTTTCTTATCTCCAAACCTCAAACCCTATCTTTCTTATATTTCTTATCTTATACTTCATATATTTCTAACCCTTTAACTTCAATATATATATTTTTTGAATTTGAAAGGTTTAATACGTTGGAAAACAATTTTACAAATTTTGAATTTGACATATCACACAACAAATCAAACACACTCTACAATTTTGAATTTGACGTATCTCGTCATATGTGTTTCCAATATCTTTCTTCTCTTTTTTTTTTAAGTTTATATAAAATAGAAAATATTTTTTTTTTAGTTTATATGAAGTAGAATGGGGAGTTTTAGGGTTTGCACATTTGGGGTTTAGGGATTTGGGTTTCATTTTAGTTTAGGGTTTATATTTACCGACGAATTAACGACGAAAAGTAAAATAAAAAAGCGAACCTCGCTCATTCCACGTAAGTTCACGAGGCTCTTACGACGTTTTGATCTTACGTGGAATAAGCGAGGTCCGCTTTTTTAATTATAAAGCGTCTCTTATTCCACGTAAGTTAACGAGGCTATTACGACGTTTACTGTTACCGTGGAATATGCGAGGTAATGTATTATAAATCGTCGTAAAATTCCCGTGAGGTAACGTGGAAAGTACGACGACTGTCTCTAAACCCCTAAAACGAAACGCCAAACCCCAAACCACATCTTCTTTATCGTCGTAAAATTCCCGTGAGGTAACGTGAAAATTGTTGTACCTCCGGCCACCGTTGACATCTACAACACCGAATTTGTTCAACCGAACACCTCTATTGACGACGGGGTCGAACCATTCACACTTGAAGAGGACGCATTTTAGCTTCAATATCCCTGGGAATTCGACTTCAATAATCTCCGTCAAGATTCCGTAGAAATCTGTTTCTCCTTTCACACAAATTCCATAGTTACTGGTTGCCCGCTGTTTACCATACTCATATGTGTGAAAAGTATAGCCTCGTGTGAAATACATCTGTGATGTGGTGACCTTTACAAGTGGAGATTGAATTACTTTGTGTAACCACTTAGGATAATCTGCATCGTCATCATAATCAACCTATTTAAAAATAAAAAGAACGTTGAAATACAAATCATTCGTGTATGAAAATTTTAAAAGTATTTGATTAATACCTGATTCTTCAACCACTTAACAAAGTGTTGATCTTTTCTTTTGTCTACGTCACTTGTGGATATACCAGGAAATGTTTCTTCGACTTGTGAAACAAACCTGCTGTAAAATCACATTTTACATGAATTAATCTCTCTCAATTATATAACGTATACTCAATTTAAGTTACCTTTCAAAATAACGCATCAATGGATCCTCGCAATTGAGTAGAATATAGGTGTGTGCACTATGAGCGTCTTCTTCACTCGACCACCAAACCTGTTTTGATTTCCCACCAAGTCGTCCAATCTGGCTAAAGATTTCTGGAACACCAACAACTGCATATGTGGGCGCAACGCCACCATCATCATATCTTCTTGGAGCTCTTCTTCGGGTACGTACTTTTGACGCAAAGTAGTACGATGTGAAGTGAGAAACTTCTTCTGTCAAACTTCCAGCAATTATAGAACCTTCAACTTGGGCGAGGTTCTTTGCTTTTCCCTTCAAATATTTCATGGCTCGCTCGTACTGATACATCCATCCGTAATGTACCGGTCCACGAAGCAATGCCTCATATGGGAGGTGGATAGCTAGATGCTCCATCACGTCAAAAAAGCCTGGAGGAAATATCTTCTCCAAGTTGCACAATAAGATAAGAATGTTCTCCTAAAGCTGTTCTACGACTTCTTCTTTAAGAGTGCGTGTGCTCAAATCCCTGAAAAATGCTCCAATGCCTATTCCAAAAACAATTAAACACATTGTTAGTCAAATACTATTATTGTAAACTAAACCAATTTAATATTATTGTCCTATTGTAAACTACCTGCAAGTGCTTCATGTACGTTTGTTGGAAGTAGCTCCGCAAATGCAAATGGCAGAAGTCGTTGCATAAAGACATGACAATCATGACTCTTCATCCCGGAGAACTTTTGACCCTTTTCAACACATCTTGAAAGATTTGAAACATACCCATCAGGGAACTTCACTTCTGATGCCACCCAATTGAACAAAACCGACTTTTTTTCTGAAGACAATCTAAAAATTGGAACGGGAACTTGGCCATTGCTTTTTATATGTAACTCACTTCTTGAGCAAATATCCGGCAAGTCCAACCTCGATTTTATGTTGTCTTTTGTCTTCCCTGGGACATTCAATATTGTATTCATGATGTTCTCAAAGAAATTCTTCTCTATATGCATCACATCAAGGTTGTGGCGCAGAAGAAGATCCTTCCAATATGGTAACTCCCAAAATATACTCTTCTTGTGCCAGTTGTGATGAACACCGTAAGAATCAGACATATTACGAGGGACATGCCAATTACCACCCCAGCGAACTGTTTCGTTAGCTCCGTAGTAGTCGATTTGCGCTTCAATTTGTTCTCCAGTTAGATATGGAGGAGGAGTGTCTCTCACAACCTTTTTGTGCCTAAACAAATTCTTGTTTCTTCGGTACGGATGGCCAACTGGAAGAAATCGACGGTGACAATCGAACCAACTTGTCTTTCTACCATTCTTCAGTTGAAATGTATCTGTCGTTCCATTACAATATGGACAAGCTAATCTCCCATGTGTAGTCCATCCAGACAACATCCCATAGGCAGGAAAGTCACTTATGGTCCACAAAAGCATAGCTCGCATCGTAAAATTCTTCTTGGTTGAGCCGTCATACGTCCTCACCCCTGTTGACCACAAATCCTTCAACTCTTTTATCAGTGGTTGTAGGAAAACATCAAGTGACCTTTTTGGATGCTTCGGACCGGGTATTAATATGGTCAAGAATAAAAACTCCCGTTGCATGCACATCTCCGGTGGCAGGTTGTATGGCGTAAGAAAGACTGGCCACAATGAATATTGTCTCCCTGACATTCCAAATGGACTAAATCCATCTGTGCATAATCCGAGGTACACATTCCGGCTATTGCTAGCGAAATTCGGATGTACTTTGTTAAAATGTTTCCAGGCTCTTGCATCTGATGGATGAGTCATCTCATGAGTATGCTCGGCATGCCACCTCATCTTTGGTACGGTACCCTATTACGTCCCCTTCCTTGCGGCTTGAATCGTGGTTTCTTGCAGAATCGACATTCTTCCAACTTCTCATCATCTCCCCAGTAGATCATGCAGTTGTCGATGCAAACATCTATCATCTCCGAAGGCAACCCAAGACTATAAACCAGTTTCTGAATCTCATAATAAGAATCAGCAGACTCATTGTCTTCCGGCAAATACTCTTTAAATAAATCTGCCCATTCGTTCATGCAACTTTCAGGTAGATTGTGATCAGTTTTAATATTCATCATTCTAGCAGCCAATGACAATTTAGAGAGACCTTCTCTACAACCACTGTAAAGTGGTTGATTTGCCGCATCTAACATTTCATAAAACTTTTTTGAATCTATGTTAGGTTCTTGATCTTCATCATCATGAGCTACGAATGCATCAGTTACCATATCATGAACCCTATCATAATCTACCATTGCATGATCCTCCTGATGGTAACTATGTGCATTATGCAATTGATGATCAACCGGTTCTTCTTGAAAGTTGCTATTACTACTACTAGCTTCATTCTGATCATAACTATAACCTTCTCCATGTTGAAACCAGATATAATAATTTGGCGTGAAACCTCTATTTACTAAATGCTTCCAAACATTTTCACGATTTGCCAACTTTGAATTGTTACATTTTCTACAAGGACAGAATATTTTACCGCTTTCTTGGGCGAGCGGTGTAGAATCTGCTTGATGCATAAAACGCTCCAACCCAGCAAGATATTCTTTCGTCACTCTCCCGTTAGCATCTCTATGCATATACATCCACCTCCGCAACTCGAAAATATTTCCCAAGCCCGACATTTTTTTAACGTTTTTTTTTCTTGTTGGTGTGCTTAAAATTATGTTCAAACCTCCATATTTATAGAAAATTTTCGAATCTGGTAGTTGAATTTTGCTACGAATTTACGACGAAATATTAGGTTGGTGGCAAAAAAAACGTGTTAAGTTGGTGGATTTCTCGTTCTTTCCTCGTAAGTTATTTCCTCGTAAAAATCATGCTAATTTTACGACGAATTTGCGACGAAACACATTTTTCTCGGAAAAACCACGTCAACTTACGACGATTTTACGAGGAAACGCATTACTCGGTATTTTACAAGGCCGTTACGAGGAAATTTTATTTCCTCGCAATTTCATCGTTAAGTCAACGTAATTTCACGAGGATTAGTTTTCATCGTTAAATTTCCTTGCTAAAACTGTGTTTTCTTGTAGTGATTGTTCGATATTAAGCATTGGATGTTTCTTCCTTCAGAGTGCTCGTTGGGCCACGTCAATAAGAAAAAATGTTTTGATTTTACTAAATTAGTAGGCCGTAATCCGCGCTGTGTATGGAGAGAAATAGTTTATTACATTACTGTTGTACTAAAAGATTTGATGTATAGCTTTTTTTTAAGAATGAACATTCATATACCCGGTTGGATTCAGTTGATCTATTCGGATTTCAGATTTTTAGTGTTAGAAATTTAAATCGTATTCTAATATTTACAATTTTGGTTTGGATTAGTTTGGATTTGGTTCGAATCATCACTGGTTTGGTTAGGATTCTAGTTCAGGTATTCATTTTAATTATGTATTTTTTTAACAAAAATCCAAATATACTTAAATCCTCAAAATCCAAAAATAATATAAAACATAAAAATTTGAATAATGTAAGACTAAATATTTAAATTTACGTAAAAATAGTTCAATTTAAATATTTGGATGGAGAACAAATAAATATTTCCAATATTTTGAACATTTTATGTTATTTTTAGATACTTACTTGTGATTATGTTGAATTTTTTTAGATATTTTCATATTTTTGAATATCTAATAGATATAAAATTTAAAATAATTAATATATTTAAGTATATAATTGTGATTTAGATGTTTTTGGTATCCAAAATATTTTAGTCTGGATCAGATCTCAATCTGGTTATCTGGATATTAAACTTTTAGATTCATTTGAGTACTTAATCAATTTTAGTTTGTGCTTAGTGTTACTTTCAAATCTACTTCGGTTCGGTTCTTCAAATCCATATATGTTGTAGTTAACATTTATTATGTTAATAATATATAAGGGATGTCGAATGACATATTTTGTAATTACTCTAATAAGAGATGGTTTTGTAAATAAAAAATGTGAGAAATCTTTTCGTGTCGACGCATCATCGTAATGGTAATTTTGTAAATATATTATAATTCAAAGGTTACTCATTAAAAATACTCTCATTTTAATATATAGGAGATGTAATGTTGATAAAATAATATGTAGTCACATATAATGCCTGACATATATAGCTAGACTTATCTCATTTTAACGATAAACTGTATAATAATATAATCAAAATCTCATTTTATTAATCATTAAATTATTTTTTCATACGGAGTATTTGTAGGAATCCAAATATTATATGTAGTCAAAGTAGGAAGTAGACAATCTTTCAAAAAAAGTCTTGTTGTAAAAAAAGACAATCTTTCAATTGAGATATGTTAGATTTTTAATGGTAATTACATCAAAAAATTCATAAATTAATACTCAATAAATACAATAAATTAATAAATTTTATAGATTCTGAATTGAATCAGAGTAAAAGTTGATGTAATTTAATATATAATAAAATAATTTTTTTTTGAAAACGTTATGTAAATATATGCTCCTAATGTAAACATAATTAATAATTAATATATATATATATAAACTTTATATAAATATAAATCTTATAAATTGTGTAGTTTGTTTTTTTTTCACAGTGTAATATATCTTTATTTTTTATTTTTTTTAAATATTGATGTTATTATATCCTTAAAATGCATTTACATTTATAATACATATTTTCTATACACGGAATGATAAAATAAAAACAATATTATATATATATATATAATCTAAGCAATAAATCTACCAAAAAATCAATTATTGTTCTTCTTTTACATAAAATATATTTTAAATTATATAAATTCAAAAATGATTTTCTATAAATAAATAAGTTTATAAATAAATAAAATATCAATGTTTTAACGTTATTAGTTTATAGACATTTTACTGTAATAGAAATTAATCTGAAAATAATTATTGTTGGAATATTATTAAAATAATAAAACATATATTTAATAAATTTTCTAAAAGATGGTCCAACTTAAAAAAATAATATATTTGATTGGATATCCAATGCTACAACATGCTTTTTACATTTATTTCACAATAATGTAAAAAGTCAAAATTATTAGATGAATATTTATATAATTATCATTAGATTTTTTTCTATAATAATGTTGTTATCAGATGCATTCTCCATTTACATATATAGGAGGAGTACGTAACGTCACTTCCAATAAAACAAATAATTAAAAGGAAAATAAAAAGAAGCTTTTGCGTTTCGTTCGTTGAAGTTTAAAGCAGACGTCGCTAAAGTGTTAAGCTTTTTTGAAAAATCTATAATCGTTGTTAATTTATATATTTTGGTTGCGTTATGTAATCCATCGTTTGCTTGAAGTAGAACAACCTCTCTGTCATTTTCTCACTAACACACACTCTCTCTCTAAGATTCGATTCTCTGCAATCAAAGCAAAGCTCTCTCTCCTAAAACTTGCTCTCTTCCAAGCCTCTTAAATCGAATAGACAATGTAACCGTCTCTTCTGCAAAATAATGCACCATCAGTTTTCAAGAACTCCACAGGTAGAAATCCGCTTCTCCTTAATCTTTTTTATTTACAAGGATCCTATGTTGTGTGGTAGGTAGGTGTGATTTTATTTTTCTGGGGACCTTTTTTTTTTTTTTAATTAAGTCTTCTATGAGGTTTAACGCCGAGGAAGAAGACGAAAATTTAGTGGAAGAAGAAAAAAAAAAACAGAATAAACAAAGGTTTTTCAAAAACTTGCAGCAAATCCATCTTCCTTTCCTCCTCTTCGTTGTTTTTCCGGTTTCTCCCAATATTTTCCCGAGAAAATTCTCAGCCATTTTCCCTAGAAACTTTTAAGGAAGTCAAATCTGAGCTGTGATCTTCTGCCAAAACCTCATTAAATATTTATCCTCTTTGGTATATTTCTTACTCAATTTGTTTTATACGATTGAAGATAAGAATTGATTTCTCTGATGTTGACAAAAAAAAAAAGAAAAAAGAAGATTTCTCAGAATCCTCCTCATCACCAATGCATTTTTTGTTCAGCAGGCGATGGTCAACCTTCATGTATCTCTCATCAATTATTATGTTTTTGCCTTTTCTTGCAGAGGCGTGTTCAAGAGCCTTTGAGTCATTCATTAAGTGGGCTTTGATTACAAAAAAAAAAAGAAATGGAAGGAGGAGTGTCCTTTGGTTTGATCGTTGGGATCTCACTTGGTTTAGTGATTGGTGTGGTCCTAGCTATTTCGGCGCTGTGCTGCTTTACGTACCATAGCAAGAGGTCTCAGATTGCCAACAGTGCCTCCAGAAGAACCGCTACGCTTCCCATCAGAGACAACGGTGCTGATTCTTGCACCATTATGTCTGATTCCACTCTTGCTCCTGATTCGCCTGTGAAGTCCTCCACCAATGGGAGGTCTCTTTGGCTTGATGGCTTTACCAAGAAGAGCAATGTGGTCTCTGCCTCTGGCATTTTGGAATATTCTTACAGGTTCTTGATCAGAGTATCCTTGCATGGTCTTTTATGTTTATTGTCTCTCTTAACTAATGAGGACTAGACTTCTCTTGTAAGAGTGTTTAATTAGATCTTTGGTGGTTCAACTCAGGGATTTGCAGAAAGCAACGTGTAATTTCACGACTTTGATAGGCCAAGGCGCATTTGGCCCCGTGTACAAAGCTCAAATGTCCACTGGTGAGACTGTTGCTGTCAAAGTTCTCGCAACTGATTCTAAACAGGGCGAGAAAGAGTTTCAGACAGAGGTAAAAAAGAAAACATATATCTATTATGAAAATGTGCTTGATGATTCTGTATGACATTCAAATCTAAAGAATCAGATTAGGACTAGTTGATTATGCCCATGCTTAGTTATGTGAAACTGTTGCTATTGCTTCATCCACAAGTTGTTATTTTATTTGTTAAACTCGCTCACTTGTCTATTCTTTTTCAGGTTATGTTATTGGGAAGGTTGCATCACCGTAACCTTGTCAACTTGGTCGGCTATTGCGCAGAGAAAGGCCAACACATGCTTATATATGTCTACATGAGTAAAGGAAGCTTAGCTTCTCACTTGTACAGTGAGCTACTACTTTATTCATCATATATTAATCAGCTTGTTAGTAAATGAATTCCAATCAATATCAAATCCGTTCAGTATAGTTATTCACCTCTATTATCTAACATGGTTTGGAATTTCATCAACTTGATGAGCTTTCATACAAGTTTGAGACGCGCTAAAATGCTTTTACTAATACAAGCGATAAACATGAACCGCTGAGCTGGGATTTGAGAATATATATTGCTTTAGACGTGGCACGTGGTCTAGAGTATCTTCATGACGGGGTAAGTAAGCTTATTATTTATGCCTGAAAACATTAACTATTCCATTGCATCTCTTCAACTTGCAAAGCTATGCTATACTCAACCTTCGTTTTGCAGGCTGTTCCTCCTGTAATCCACAGAGATATCAAATCTTCCAACATTTTGTTAGATCAATCCATGCGAGCTCGGGTAACTTATCTTCTTTCTCCCACTTGAGATCTCTTTACCTCAACTTTTCTCATTGTTGTTAACTTCAGGTTGCTGACTTTGGCCTGTCTAGAGAAGAAATGGTAAACAAACATGCTGCTAACGTCAGAGGAACGTTTGGTTACCTCGATCCAGAGTACATCTCCACAAGAACATTCACCAAGAAAAGCGATGTTTATGGCTTCGGGGTTTTGCTTTTCGAGCTTATAGCCGCAAGGAATCCTCAACAAGGTCTAATGGAATATGTTGAGCTGGTAAAGACAAATAACTAACAAATCCTTAGTTTCACATTTGTTTCTTTGAAGAGTTACATTTAAAGACAACTTTTTTTTTGTTTTGATGAAAAAACAGGCGGCGATGAATGCAGAGGAGAAAGTTGGGTGGGAAGAGATTGTGGATTCGAGATTAGATGGGAGGTTTGATTTACAGGAAGTGAACGAAGTGGCAGCTCTTGCATATAAATGCATCTCTCGTGCACCGAGGAAACGTCCCAACATGAGGGATGTTGTTCAGGTTTTGGCACGTGTTGTCAAGGTGAGACATTCCAGAAAACGTCAGAAGATGTCTTCCTCGCCTTATCCGTGTCTTCCTACGGTGGAGTCAAGTGGTGAGCAGACCGGGAATAGATCGGTACGGTCGGAAAATTATAGGAGAGATAATTCCATGGAGAGTAGTATAGTTGAAGACTAGTGATGTAATTGTTGAAACAAAGAATGATGAAGTTTATTACAAGTATTGACATATTTTTTAATTGAATTTTATTTAGTTTTTTTTAAGAGGGTTTTAGGATGATTTGTAGATTTTGTCATACACTGATGTTGATGTTTACCACATTTAGCCCAAGCCCATAAAAACCCATAAGAGAAGTTAATCAGGGTCGTGATCCGAAAACGCTGTCGTTCGGAGTCCAGCGATAATCGTTATCCACGTTTTATCGCCTGGATAGGAGGAAGAAGAATCAAGAAGTGTTAGGCTACTTGGCAGCGAAAGTTGCAGAGCGAGAACAGAGTTCAAAAAAATGGCGACCATGTCTGCTCTTCAGAGCTCCTTTACATCTCTTTCTATATCCTCATTCCTCGGCCAGCGTCTCCTTTCCCCGATTCCCCTCTCCGTCGCATCTCCGGTAACTCCGATTCTCTAATTCTGATCTTAATCTCTCGTCATTAGCACTTTAAATGGTTTTAGACTCTGGAACGACACCGTTTGACTGCTTCTCCAACATACTGAGAATGCTTTCATGTTGAGTGCAAAATGTCTGCATTTTGGTATCTCCTCTGCTTATCTGTTGAACTCATTGCAGGTCAAGCTCGCTGAGAACCGCCCATGTCTTGTCTTTGCAAAGGTTAGTGACCACAAGAACCCATCTGTCAAGTGTCAACCAGAAGGAAATTGTTGAATCTTCCCAAATGTATGATTGCTTCTTCTTTTTGTTATGTTTTTTTTTTTTCTTGATTTCAGCTTAAGCGTTGGGAAAGGAAGAAATGCAAACCAAACAGTCTTCCCATCCTGCACAAGATGCACGTCAAGTTTGGAGATACGGTCAAAGTGATATCTGGACGAGACAAGGGTAAGGTTGGAGAAGTCACTAAGATCTTTACCCACAACAGCACCATCGTCATCAAAGATGTTAACCTCAAGACCAAACACATGAAGAGCCGTGAAGAGGGTGAGCCTGGCCAAATTGTCAAGGTCAGTCATCATGACTCTCTCTCTCTCTTTCGTTAATTTGCAAAACAGAAACCATAGCTCTCCTTCACTTTCTTTTTAGACAATGTGTTACGTGTTACAGATCGAAGCACCGATCCACAGCTCAAATGTGATGCTGTATTCGAAAGAAAAGGAGGTGGTAAGCCGGGTGGGTCACAAGGTCCTTGAAGATGGACAGAAGGTAAGATATCTTATCAAAACTGGGGAACTTATCGACACTGTTGAGAAGTGGAAGCAACTTAAGGAGGCTAAGGATAAAGAAACAACTCAAGTTGCAGCTGCCTCCGCATCTTAACATCTCCACTTTTTGATATATTTATCTCATGAATGTATTAAGTAAAGCTTCGAACGGTCTGTGCTTTATTCTAAAGATACATTATTTTTACAGAGTATTTTCTAAAACTAGTGCATGTGCAAAGCTATGGAATATGTTTTATATCAACCAAAATTTTACCAATAAACCACTTCAAATGAGAGGATTCCGGATTTGGATTTCTGTCATTATCTTCCAGTTGTAGAGCGGTCTGATAAGTAGCTGTGATTATCAAAACTCATGTCTCGTGAGTACTCTGAGAAGAAACATAAAATTAAGATTTTTCAAAACTCCTCTACCACGAATACGTACAAGAATCTGTGATATGAACCGATTTTTGCTTGAGAAAGATTAAAGAAGATTCACGCTAAGCTTCTTCTTAGCTCTAGTGCTAATTCAGCTTGGTGATTTGCCACAACGAGATGCAAGGGACTAAACCTTTTTGCCAAGTAGAGCCCATGGCATCAACTCCCGATCAGTCCAGTGTCTCAAACCGTAAAGGCGAGCAGCACATGAAGACAAAGCCCACAACACAGACTTTTGCAATTTAAATCTCTCTTCCACAAATTTGTGTTCATAGTTCTTATCATATTATGATGCTATAATTTATCTCCCAATTAAATATAAATAAAATTTTATATTCACATTTAAAAATATTAATATAAAATTTTGGTGAGAGTTTCCTTTGAAAACTATAATACAGATGCAACTGATTTTTTGGATCTCTCAAAAGCAAACCTATTTTCATTTTTTGAATCGTTAAATAATAATTACCCGTCAAAACATGCAGCGGAGAATTTTCAAGAAACAGTTCAACTAGAAAGGAGTCGAAGCATTGTCCTTATTTAATTTATGGGGCAGTACATCACCAATCAAACTGATTGCTCTTGGAGTTGCTTAGGAAGAACAACAAGAACGGCTTCTAAGTTTTATTATGAATCAGTGAGCCAACGTTATATTATACGATACAAAATAATTGACTTGGAATATACAAAAATTTATGTTTTCGTGACAGTGCTAGGTGCTCTAACAATACTGTGCTTTTCTTATCATAAATAACAGGCGTTTCGGATTATAAAATTTAAGATTTGGGAAGTTTTAATCTTTGATTTTGAGAAAACGATTTAGACTGCGGTCTAGGTGTCCTCTCCCTCATTACCAAATGTGTGTAGATGATTAAGCTCAGATATCGGACTGACTCTAGAACTTAACACTCCATCCAGTATTATCTGCTTTAATTATGGTACCTATGTATTAATTTCTAAAAGATATGGTTTCTCAAAACTGATTAGAACTAGAAATTTCACCAACTTATACGGAAACAATAAAATAAAATAATTAGTTTTACAATAACCAATCTTGATTGAACAAGTATTTTTCTAAGATGATAGCCTTCGCATGTGTAAGCCATTTGTTGTATGTCAGTTTACGTTCAGACACTTTCTGAATAGTTTTATCATGATAATTAGTCTTCTTCGGATCCCTTGATAAAATTAACAGGTCATACATGGCTGCAGCTAGGCTGGACGTTCGAGTATCCATTTGGTTCGATTTGGATCTATTTAGATTTTGGATTTTTGGGGTTAAAGATTTCAGTTTCATTCAGGTATTTATAAATTTCTGTTTGGGTTCGAATACTCGTTTAAATTATTTTTAAAATTTTAAAATTCATAAAATAATATATTACATATAACTTTGAAAAATGTATATCAAAATACATAAACTTAACATATAAATTGATTTGAATTGAATATTTAGATAGAGAATCAATAGATATTTCAAGTATTTTTAGTGTTTTGAGTATTATTTATATATTTTCAAATTTTATATATTAAAACTAAAAATAATTAATATATTTTAAAAAATTTATTTCAAATACATTCAGATACCCAAAATACTCTAGTTAGGGCCAAGTTTGATTATGTAGTTACCAAAATTTTGAACCTGTTCAGATATTTAACTAATTTTAATTCGGATTTGATATTGTTTTTTTTAGATCGGATTCGGTTCGGTTCTTCGGATTCAAGTTTTTTGGTTCTTTCTACGGTCTTGGGAATTTAATTATCTTGCACTGTCTCACAAGTAGTGGAACTTAACAGATGGAAACTCTCGAGAGGGGGGACATCCAATCACTTATCTCTTTAAATCATGTCTTCACCAGTGCTGCCGATTCTATCTAACTCAAGATGGTTTCTTTTGGTCAACCATACAGATTCTGAGCCAAACTTATTTTATTCTAGGCACACTTGAAGAGCCCTTCATCAGTTTCTCTTTCCTATAGTATACATGGGTGGAACCTATTTATAACATAACACACAAGTGATTTGCAAACACATAAAATAAAGATACAAGTGATATGAATCCTTCATTGCATTTCCAGACTTTATTACACTAGTGATAAATATGAAATACATATTTATATATTTTTTTTCTAACACACACACAAGTGGGGAAATATTGTTAGGAAATTATTTTTTGTCTAGGATGTTTTATGGAAAGGCCGTCAGAAAATTCCACCATGAATTTCCAACGAAAAGTAATGGTCGGGAATTCCATGTGTTCATGTGTATATGTTTCTAACTAAGGCATAATTAATAACATTTGTAAATGTAAATAGCATTCAAATGTACACAAAAATATCGTTGTCCACTTGTATAACGTCTCACATGTACACATGTGTATATTATCCATATATATATGTGTTACCTTTGTTACTCTATATTTTTACTCTAGATAAATATATATCTGGTTTACATATACATATGTGTTACCCTTGTTTCTTATGGTTAAAAATTGTAGAACATATATACATAAAAAAACTATTCATGTGTACATAGATATTAGATACCAATTGTCAAATTAAATTCATGTATTCACTCTGAAATATTTCATCAAAGACATATATCACTTTTTGGGGAGAACCATAAATTTATTTTGAAACTCAACCATAAATTTATTTTGAAACTCAACCATAAATCCAATTTTACACTATTTTACATATAAGTGTCCACTATATTACATTTATACTATCAAATATCAATCACATGTACATATGTTTTATTATCCACGTGGATACTATATGTGGACATCCACATATACAACAAATAACAAATATCCACTGCTTTACAAAAAAAAGAGAGTCTACAAATATGAGGGATTTGACTAGATTTGGATAATATTTGGATATTTAATGTCTTTTTTGATTTTTTTAATACTCGAACCGATTCAGATCCTCAGTTTCTCTTTTGGAGAGTTGTTCCACAGATGGAGGATCATCAGTTTGCATGGATATTGTGGTACATCTGGAAAGGAAGAAATAATAAAGTCTTTAGTAATCTGGAGGTAGATCTTCTAGATACCCTTAAACTGGCAGAAACGGAATCAAAACTCTGGGCTGAGGCACAAATATTGAATGACAAAAAGAAGACTCCACAGGTAGAGGCTACAACTCTTTCGTCAATTTCAGGAAGATGGTGTTTTACGGATGGTTCCTGGAAAGAGAATGATATTTTTTCAGGTCAATGATGGTACAGTACCTTAGAAAGATTTGAGGGTTTTATGGGGGCAAGGAATGTTCGGGCTTCCCTCTCTCCTCTTCATGCAGAGATGAAAGCGTTACTATGGGCAATGGAATGCATGAAAAACTTACGACAATTTCAGGTTACGTTTGCAATGGATTGTTCTCAATTGGTAAAGATGGTTTCAGAACCAGAAGAATGGCCAGCGTTTGCAAGATATAAACAGCCTGAAAGAGAGTTTTTTCCTAGCAGAGATTATCTATGTACCAAGAACGCAAAACAAGAAGGCAGATAGCTTAGCCCGCAGTGCTAGAAAGGAAACGTCTTTTGTAGTTCACATGGATCAAGATCTCCCAGTGTGGTTCATAAAGTCAATATGAGTCTGTAAAGTTGATGACAAAAAAAAACCGATTCGTATCCATTACATACCTGAAAATTATAGATATTTTTATTATAGATCCGAATTGACCTGGACCCAAAAGGAATTGATCCGACCTTGAACCGAAATAAAATATATGTAGTTGGATTCAAATGTTTAAGATCCAAAGGACTATTCATGTGTACATAGATATTAGATACCAATTATCAAATTAAATTCATGTACTCACTGTAAAATATTTCATCGTAGAACATATATACATAAAAAAAACTATTCATGTGTACGTAGATATTAGATACCAATTGTCAAATTAAATTCATGTACTCACTGTAAAATATTTCATCAAAGCCACATATCACTTTTTGGGGAGAAGCATAAATTTATTTTGAAACTCAACCATAAATCCAATTTTACACTATTTTACATATAAGTGTCCACTATATTACATTTATACTATCAAATAACAATCACATGTACACATGTTTTATTATCCACGTGGATACTATGTGCGGATGTCCACATGTAGAACAAATATCCACATGTACACTGCTTTACAAAAAAAATGTCTACAAATATGAGAGAATTGACTAGATTTGGATAATATTTGGATATTTAATGTCTTTTTGATTTTTTAATTAGATCCATTACATACCTGAAAATTATAGATATTTTAATTATAGATCCGAATTGACCTGGACCCAAAAGGAATTGATCCGACCCTGAACCGAAAAAATATGTAGATGGATTCAAATGTTTAAGATCCAAAGGACTCAAACTCGAAAGAAACCGACTGGAATCGTATCCGGAAAATGATTTTCCATGCCTAATTAAATTGTTAGTGACTGAAAAAACATGATTTTCAAATAATTTAATTGGGTGTGTAAGAGTACATTTTTTATTATGCGTGATTCGGTCGGTCGGCATAGGCAACGAATTAATTGAAAATAGGGGATTAATCAGGTCTAGGTTTTGAGCTTTTACGTGTTTGTATATTGCTAAAATTATAAGTTTTTGAGGATGAACGTTAAGCCTTACAGCTCAGATGGTTAGTGGTTTCGTTTTAGTTCAACAAACCCGGGTTCGACCAGCTAATATGCTATTGGTTTTTTTTCTTTTTCTTTTTTAATGAGTTTAAATTTGTGATTTCATCATCATCTCCTTCCCTGTAAAATACATGCGATTAAAAGATGGCCGCCTCCACCATCTTCCAGATTTTTCACTCTTTTTCATCACTTTTTACTCATTTCAGATGAAACTTTATAGATCCAAGTTAAATTCGAAATTTTTAGGTTTAGTCGTATCAACCAAGAAAGCACCGGATTAATGAGTACAAATGAAACCTTTGAATAAGAGTTAGATCTTGTCAAGCTTGAAAATTCCAGATGAGATAAGATGTATCATGTCAATTGCACTGTTTTTTACCTTGAGATACCGAGTATACTCGTCATCGATTTAGACCCGTAATGATTCTCGACCAAAACTTAAGCATTTTAAAAATCTGGTGAAAGAAGAAAAGAAAACAAAAAAAGTTGGGAAAGAAGAACATAAAAAATAGAATGTGGGACCTATTAGTTACAGTTTTGGTTTTGTTTCAACTAGAAAAAGAGATTAAGTTGAGAAAAAGTGTCCGAAGAGTACAAATTGTCTTATCTAATCTATTAAAACAAGAATACATTTTAGAAATAGCCCTGAATTTTTCACTATATTTACCAACCCCTGCCACTGAGTTAATTTTTTCATTTTTTAAATAAACACTACAAGAAAACATCACCTTAACGAGGACGGTTTTCCTCGTTATTTCGTCGTAAAAGAGGCTTTACGACGAAATAGCGAGGAAGCGCGTTTGCTCGTTACTCGTCTGTCGTAACACATATTTCCTCGCTAATTCGTCGTAACTTAGCGAGGAATATATTTCGTCGTAAAGACGAAGTAGGGCGATTCGTCGTAAAGACCACGTCAATATTCCACGCAAAGACGTCGCTACAATTCCTCGTAAATACCTCGAAATGAGTTCCTCGTAACCTACACGTAAATACCTTGAAAGAGTTTCCTCGCAAAATACACGTAACAACCACGAAACGATTTCCTCGTAAAATACTCGTAAACTTTTCCTCGTTATTTCCTCGCAAATGTTTCCTTGTAAAATAGTCGTTAATTGTTTCTCGTCATTTCCTCGTAAGGTTTCCACGTAAAGAGGTCGTACATTAGCTACGAATTTACTTCGTTTTTATTATTTTTACAGAATTTAAAAATATAATTAAAAATAATTAAAATTATTTAATTTAATAATAAATTAAAATTTAAAATAAAAATAAATCAAAATGAAAATATTTTATATATAAATAAGTTTTGAATTTATATAATACAACAACCAAAAAAAAAACTAAGGGTCGTTCATCGCCCGGTAGAATTCATCACTCCTCCTCGTAACATCCGCCTCGTTATGTACGTCGGATGACTCGCCTTGAATGGGATGTTGTTGTCGCATGTTCCTCAACATGGACTCCCATTCCGGATTTGTGGCCGCAATAACGTCGAAGAAACCCTCGACTCCTTCCATACGAGATTTTGTCGCGGTCAACTCGTTACGCAGCTGAGCGGACTCTCTACGCAGCTCAGTGACTTCATCATCCCGTCGCTGACCATAAGACGATGTCGCTCTCGGAACATCGTTGACGGAACCAATACCCAACGTCCGTCCCTTTTTTTTAGGGACAACCTTAAAAACAAAAAATGAATATTGTAAGTAAACATTTAAAGTTAAATTAAATGAATAATAAAAAATTAATTTTTTTGAAAATTTACCTCCTCGTAAATCTTATCCACGTCAAGTGTGGATAAGGTGACGGGTAATCCGTCGGTAGACTGCTGGGTCAGCTGAGTCTGGCGGTCTTCAACCCGAGCAACTACGTCGTTGTAGATTTGCTCGGACTTGCCATCTACAAATACGCCAGCCTTGTTCTTGTGGGTCCTCTCGTAAAGTTCCATAAGAAAATGGAGATGTCCCGTCTCTTTAGCCTAAAAAACAGTTAAGAAAGTTAGAATAAATTAATATATATATTAAAAAAATTATTTAATAAAATATTTAATTACCATTTCCAAACGGACACCGGCGTGGGGTTTTTGGCCCGTAGTGTGAAGCATCGGCCCGTTCCCGTGCTCATCGACCGTGTTACGGGAGTTAGAGCAAGCCTGGGCCATTCTAATGGAATCAGGAAGGCGCCAATAACGGATGAGGCCATCCCACACATCCGTGGTGAGCTTAGCGGGTTTGCCACGCTCATACCCCTTCACGATCCAGTCACCCTTCCAGTTGGAGACCGTGTCCAACAAGCGAACTTTCGCCTTCGCGTTAAACTTCTTCCTCACCCTCTCAGTGATCCCCAAGGCCCAAGTATATTTTTGCTGTTGGAAAAATAAATTAACAATTAGTTTTTTAGAAAGTATATATATAAATCATGAAAAAATTAAAGTATATATAATTAATTAATAGAAACTTACAGCGTAAATTTTGAACCATGTCTTTCTGACGTAGTGAGGCGTCTTACTCCAGTTTGGATGTGGCATGGAGAAGTAACCCTTGATCGTGTCGGTTACGTCCGATGCAAGACATCCGTCAACCCCCCACCTGGAAAATACAAATTTAAAATATAAATTATTTTTAATGTTATAAAAGAAATTTAAACGAATTAAAAAAAAATTAATGCAACATACCACAAAGTTCCGTCCGGTCGGTCTGGGTCGATGACTGGTAAACCTTCTCTGCCTGGCAGACTGAGAATGTCCTCTACAGTGTACTGCGAGTAAGGAGCACTCGGAGGCACCATCAAATCAGGATGAATATCGGCGGCCATCGGAGGTGCCATCGGAGGAGGCACAGGAGGAGGCATCGGAAGAGGCACATGAGGAGCCGATGGTGCAGTAGAAGGTCCAGGAGGAGGCATCGGAGGAGACACAGGAGGAGGCATCGGAGGAGGCACAGGAGGATGCCTCATCTTATTCATAAAACAAATACATCAATCGGATACATCGACATTCTCGTCATCACTAGAAACATCATCATTTTCATTAAACTCGTCTTCAACAGCTTCGTCTGTGGCATCATCGGTAAGATCTTCGTACTCGTGATTATGCGGATCAATGAGAAGGATATCATCAATTTCTTGTTCAGGTTCCTCAACTTCATTTATCTGTTCTTCTTGCAATGGTGGTTCTTCTCCACTGATGATTCGTCCTCGAGGTGTAACTTTGATTACTGCTAACCAATTTATACCTGAATCTCTCATCCGAGGGTATGGAAGGAAGCTAACTTGGTCTGCTTGTGAAGCTAAGATGAAAGGCTCGAATTTGTTGTACCTTCGTCCACCGTTGACATCAACTACACCGAATTTGTTAGACCGAACACCTCTGTTGACGACGGGGTCGAACCATTCACATTTGAAGAGGACGCATTTCAGCTTCAGTATCCTTGAAAATTCGACTTCAATAATCTCCGTCAAGATCCCGTAGAAATCTGTTTCCCCTTTCACACATATTCCATAGTTACTGGTCGCCCGTTGTCTACCATAGTCATATGTATGAAAAGTATAGCCTCGTGTGAAATACATCTGTGATGTGGTGACCTTTACAAGTGGAGATTGAATTACTTCGTGTAACCACTTAGGATAATCTGCATCGTCGTCGTCATAATCAACCTGCAAAAATAAAGAGAATGTTAATGAAATACAGATAATGTATGAAAATTTTTTTAGTTAATACCTGATTCCACAACCACTTAATGAAGTGTTGATCTTTCCTTTTGTCTACGTCACTTGTGGATATACCAGGAAATGTTTCTTCGACTTGAGAAACAAATAGGCTGTAAAATCACATTTTATAGGAATGAATCTCTCGCAATTATACAATTAATTATACTTATATGTGTTTCGAAGTGTCAATATATGTTACCTTTCAAAATAACGAATCAATGGATCTTCGCAATTGAGTAGAATATAGGTGTGTGCACTATGAGCGTCTTGTTCACTCGACCACCAAACCTCTTTAGACTTCCCACCGAGTCGCCCAATCTGGCTAAAGATGTCTGGAACACCAGCAACTGCATATGTTGGCGCAACACCACCATCATCATATCTTCTTGGAGCTCTTCTCCGTGTACGTACTTTTGACGCAAAGTAGTACGATGTGAAGTGAGAAACTTCTTCCGTCAAACTTCCAGCAATTATAGAACCTTCAACTTTGGCGAGGTTCTTTGCTTTTCCCTTCAAATATTTCATGGCTACCTCATACTGATACATCCATCCGTAATGTACAGGTCCACGAAGCAATGCCTCATATGGGAGGTGGACAGCTAGATGCTCCATGACGTCAAAAAATCCGGGAGGAAATATCTTCTCCAAGTTGCACAATAAGATGGGAATGTTCTCCTGAAGCTGTTCCACAACTTCTTCTTTAAGAGTGCGTGTGCTCAGATCCCTGAAAAATGCTCCAATGCCTTTTATATTCAAAAAAAAATTAAACACATTGTTAGTCATATATTATTTTGTAAATTATTGTGATATAATACACTACGTACCTGCAAGTGCTTCATGTACGTTTGTTGGAAGTAGCTCCGCAAATGCAAAGGGCAGTAGTCGTTGCATAAATACATGACAATCATGACTCTTCATCCCGGAGAACTTTTGACCCTTTTCAACACATCTAGAGAGATTCGAAACATACCCATCGGGGAACTTCACTTCTGATGCCACCCAGTTGAACAACACCGACTTTTTTTCTGAAGATAATCTGAATATCGGAACGGGAACTTGTCCATTGCTTTTAATATGTAACTCGCTTCTTGAGCAAATATCCGGCAAGTCCAACCTCGATTTTATGTTGTCTTTTGTCTTCCCTGGGACATTCAATATTGTACTCATGATGTTCTCAAAGAAATTCTTCTCTATATGCATCACATCGAGGTTGTGGCGCAGAAGAAGATCCTTCCAATATGGCAACTCCCAAAATATACTCTTCTTGTGCCAGTTGTGATGAACACCGTAAGAATCTGGCATATTACGAGGGACATGCCAATTACCACCCCAACGAACTGTTTCGTTAGCTCCGTAGTAGTCGATTTGCGCTTCAATTTGTTCTCCAGTTAGATATGGAGGAGGAGTGTCTCTCACAACCCTTTTGTGCCTAAACATATTCTTGTTTCTTCGGTAAGGATGGCCAATGGGAAGAAATTGACGGTGACAATCAAACCAACTTGTCTTCCTACCATTCTTCAGTTGAAACGCATCTGTCGTTCCATTACAATATGGACAAGCTAATCTCCCATGTGTAGTCCATCCAGACAACATCCCATAGGCAGGAAAATCACTTATGGTCCACAAAAGCATCGCTCGCATCGTAAAATTCGTCTTCGTTGAACAGTCATACGTCCTCACCCCTGTTGACCACAAATCCTTCAACTCTTTTATCAGTGGTTGTAGGAAAACATCCAGGGACCTTTTTGGATGGTTCGGACCAGGTATTAATATGGTCAAGAATAGTAACTCCCGTTGCATGCACATCTCCGGTGGCAGGTTGTATGGAGTAAGAAAGACTGGCCACAATGAATATTGTCTCCCTGACATTCCGAACGGACTAAATCCATCTGTGCATAATCCGAGATACACATTCCGGATATTGCTAGCGAAATCTGGATGTACTTTGTTGAAATGTTTCCAGGCTCTTGCATCTGATGGATGAGTCATCTCACCATCCGTCTGAGTATGCTCGGCATGCCATCTCATCTTTCCAGCAGTCTGCTCTGATTGATACAATCTTTTCAATCTATCTGTAATTGGTAGGTACCACATCCTTTGGTACGGTACCCTATTACGTCCCCGTCCTTGCGGCTTGAATCGTGGCTTCTTGCAGAATCGACATTCTTCTAGCTTCTCATCATCTCCCCAATAGATCATGCAGTTGTCGATGCAAACATCTATCATCTCCGAAGGCAACCCAAGACTATAAACCAGTTTCTGAATCTCATAATAAGAATCAGCAGACACATTGTCTTCCGGCAAGTACTCTTTAAACAAGTCCGCCCATTCGTTCATGCAACTTTCAGGTAGATTGTGATCAGTTTTAATATTCATCATTCTAGCAGCTAACGACAATTTAGAGAGACCTTCTCTACAACCACTGTAAAGTGGTTGATTCGCCGCGTTTAACATTTCGTAAAACTTTTTTGCATCTATATTAGGTTCTTCATCTTCATCATGAGCTACGAATGCATCAGCTACCATATCATGAACCCTATCATAATCTACCATCTCCTCCTGATGGTAACTATGTTCATTATGCAAATGATGATCAACCGGTTCTTTTTCCTGAAAATTGCTATTACTACTACTTGCTTCATTCTGATCATAATTAAAACCTTCTCCATGTTGAAACCATATATAATAATTTTCCGTGAAACCTCTATTTATTAAATGCTTCCAAACATTTTTACGATTTGCCAGTTTCGAATTGTTGCATTTCCGACAAGGACAAAACATCTTACCACTTTCTTGGGCGAGCGGTGTTGAATCTGCTTGATGCATAAATGTCTCCAGACCCGCAAGGTATTCTTTCGTCACTCTCCCGTTAGCATCTCTATGCATATACATCCACTTCCGCAACTCGTAAATAGTCCCGGAGCCAGCCATTTTTTTTCTTTCACGTTTTTTGTTGTTGGTGTGTTTAAAATGATGTTCAAACATCCATATTTATAGGAAAATTCGAATCTGATAGTTGTAATTTTGCTATGAATTTACGACGAAAATTAATTAGGTGGGCAAAAAAAACGTGTAACACCTATAAAGTTGGTGGATTCAAAAATTTCCTCGCTAAATACACGTAAACTATTACCTCGTAAATACCACGCAAAGTTTACGTCGTATTTACGAGGAAATAGTTTTTCCTCGTAAAATACTCATAAAATTACATCCACTTTACGACGAAACAGTTTTGTCGTTACGTTACGAGGAAATAACGATGACTTTAGTTTTTCACGTAAATTCGTCGTAAACTCGACGCAAATTTACGAGGATTGTTTTTCCTCGTTAATTTTCCTCGCTAAGTATGTGTTTTCTTGTAGTGAAACTAAATCTGAATAAAATCAAACCGTTGAGTCACTATGTTTTTGATCTATTAAATACAAACTTATATTGTACACATAAATTTTGTGGAAGCTAATAACTACTTTACATATATTCACTTTTCGAAATTACTCCTAAATATGCTTACACTTTTCTAACGTGAATCAATATAAGGAATATGCTCAGTAAAATTTTCAACCTTGCAATATTTTAACCTCAAATTACGGTACAAAGAAAATATTGCCATATCATTAGTTTAATTTCAAAATATCTAAACAAGATTTTAGGAATGTTGCAAAAAAATCGCAGATATACCCTACCTATAATCTCTCCATATCTGACTATTAAATTCAAAAATAAGAGTTAACCTACATCGTTTCACCATGTCAATATATATAGCTATTCTAATTACGTACTTCCCATTCATATTCTGAAACCACAAAATAATGTCGCTTACTAAAAATCTTACACCTCTTAAGGATGTTAAACCCTACAGGACTTGATGGGAATACACATGAAGTTACTTCATTCGTGAAATCAAAACACCGGTTATGGGGGAGAGTCTCTTGAGTGCATTCTTGAAATCAGAACACCGGTTATGGGGAGAGTCTCTTTGAAAGAAATATCCTAATATTCATTCCTCAACATAATTTTAAAAAAATTCTTAAAATATATAGATAGTTATATAAATCTATCTTATTAAAGTAGAATCAATACTATTAAAACTGAAGGGCTTTTTTTTTATGTGCACTCCTGTTTCAACAATATTTACAAGACACTGCCACTAGAATATTTTTAAGCTATGATTTTAATTAAGTTCTGTATTTTTTAAATTTCTTTTTAGTTTAACAGCAAAAATCCTTTTATTTTAAAAACAACACCTACGTTTAGTTAACTATGTCTTCCTATCAAAACATAATGTATCATTACGTATCATTACAAATTCTCTTACATTTAAAACAAACTTCAATTGCTACAACACACTGATTTTTATTTCTTAGACAGTCTATGTACCAAATCTTTGTATATTGATAATAATGTTCTATCGACACCGAAGTGAATTCTGCAAGCTTCTAAATAAAACAATACATTCTGTTAATATCAGTGTATCATCGACCATTTATCACTTCCAATCAATGTTTTGGTTACAAACAATTGCACCAAAAAAACATACATGTTGCATTATTGAAAATCTATAAAAATCTATCATTTTAATTTCCAGATTCATTTTTATATATTTGTAAGCTAGCATTTTTATATGTATAGTAAGAGACACAAACGAACCCATAACCCCCAAATCTTTTTTTATATTTTAATTTATTAAAATAAGCAATGTCATGATACCAATCTTTTTTCAAATCAATCACCATAAATATCTATACCATTAAATAAAAACGTAAATTTAAGCAAATAAACTAATCAAAACAATAAACTTTTACATAATAAATACAGATAATTAGAATCCTAAACCCTAAACCACCGTCCAATATAGTCGACCCAATTATTGGATTTATAAAGCTTTTTCAAATCAATAACCAAAACTATAAACCACTAAATCAAAAGCTAAAAATTTGGCAAATAAACTAGATTTTCAGAAGTTCCATACATAAACATATCCAATATACTAGATCACAAATACCAATCTTTTTCAAATCAATAACCAAAAATATCTATACCATTAAATAAAAAGATAAAATTTAAGCAAATAAATTAAATTCCGGAAGTTGCTTCATGTTTTCTTACTTGCAAAAAATAAACCGTAATCTAATTATATGTGATTTCTTACTTGCAAAAAAAAAAAAAACTCACATGAAAAATATTTCAATTTCAAACTTAAAATATAAAACCACCAAATCTGAAAATTTTTTAAACTCTAATAAAATATATTCTGTTTCAAAAATATTTTGTTAATCAATAACGAAGTATATGCCAAGTAATATTCTTTATTCACCAATTACCAATTATTAACAAACCCTTAAACCTCCTACCAAAATATCAGCCATCCTAACAAATTTACTGCCAAATAACGATATTCACTTAGTTTATTAACATAACTAAGATATTCTAAAGCGATTTACATTGTTATTATGTGGTAGAAAACTAAACTAAAAATAATCCGAATATTCTTTCAAAACCTATCTATTGTAAGCTATATATAATTACCATAGTCAAACAATCATCCCCACACACAAAATTTCTTTTTGCTTTTCGAAAGCGTAAAGAAACGCAAAGAATGAAAAAAAATTCTTACCTTTCAAAACTGAAACCTAACAGAACTGATTGGTACATCCAATTGAAAGTAATCCACACCTGGGAGCAAATAAACTCGAAATTTGGTGAAACGTATTCGTTGACAAGAAGGTAAACTGAAAAATGCATAGTCTACTCAATTATATTGTTTCAGGTACATCTTGATTTTTTTTATCTGTGTATAGGTATGGATTTGGTTGGACTTGGTTGGACTTAGCCTCATAACTTTCATCATCATACGTGTAGACTTTGACTGTAAAATTACAAAATAAACATTAGATAAAATTTAGATTTTACAAATATTAAATATAGTAGTTATTGTAAGCGTTGAAATTTTTATGCCATTGTATGAAAACTTATCTTTTCTCAGGTTTGTTGTTTTGTGATATTGGTTAGAGTCACATGAATAAAGCTCTGGCTATACAAATGTCACTGCACGGCCTGCACATGAGTAAATATATTAAATTTTCAAACAAAAATGAGTAAGATCAATCAAAGATCATATACCACCATTTCAATATGAACGGAAATATATTATAACAATTTGTTTGGAAAGATGTGAGAAAAGTGGAAGACTCATCGCTCGACATGAAACAAATTCGAAAAATAGTTTAAAAAACTTTAGATATTTATTTTTTAGTGTTTAACTACACTCGATTAACCAACTATATAACGAGTAAGAGAAATATTTGAAAGTCTATTGACATGAAGTGATTGATGTTTCTTGATCCTTTAACTCCAGTTTTTTGTTTTGTCTTGAGGGATACTTTTTCAGATCTTCTTCAGACATATACGAGACAAACAGAACTAACCGCTTAATCAGATCATTCATTGGATTCAACATGCAACCCTTATCTGAAAAAAAATGATTTTTAGATCGTAAGTAATGGTTTCGATGAGCCTATGATATATTAATCAAAGAAAAATAAGTTATTGGAGATATACCTTCAACCATCTGTGTTGATGGATCATGTTTCATCATGTTATCGAAACATTTTGAGAGAGAGACAAACGCTTTTTTTCTGAGGAAGCTTATTCTGAAAAGGCAAAAAGACAGGTTTTTCTTCTCTCAGTTGGTAGTGATGAACCATGGGCCTGAGTGATATTGAAAAATATCAACATAAATTATAAACCCAACTTACACTAACATTTTATTGTTCTCATTTTGAGTTTCAGTTTTTAAAACTCAGTTGTATTCAATTAGTTTTTATTTTTAAATATAAAAATGGAACTTCTTTGTTTTGTATAAATCAGACCCAAGGAGTTTTTAAACAATTTTAAAATAATTATCAGAATGGTCAACATATCTAGAATGTTTTTCCCTTATATTAATTTCAATTAAGAGCATTTTCAAATTGCAAAAGTATTGTTTTAAAATAAATACAATCATCTTTTGTTTAATAAAATTATATGGAATAAAGTATAAGCTTTATATAATTATCAACAATTATTTTAAATTGCATTTCATTTTATTCTAACAGAAAAATACAAGTAGCAAAATTTTAACTTAGTTCGATTTTATTATGGACAAATTAATATTTCATTTATACATTTATCCTTAACAATTATTAAAAATCAGTTATTTATCAAATGCAAGACATATTTTAGAAAAAAATTTAAACCTCGACATATAAATAGAGAACTTAGCGGTACTCTTTTTTCCCATATAGATCAGATCCAGCCGGACAGAGCGTCTCTTCGGAACAACTCAGAACCGCCTACCACTTGATCTTAGAAGATGGACATCGTCAAAAAAAAAAGAACAGAATGGGTATACAAATATCCAAAACTAACCAAACCGAATTTGAGCCCAAATTCATAAATAATCAAACGATTTTTATCACTTGAACCGAACAACCATAAACCACAACCGAACCAAAATCAAACTGAAAACTCAAAAAAATGAAAATGAAAACGAACCTAAAATCAATACACCAAGTCTAAATATATAACTCAAAACAAACAAGCGGGTAAATAAATGTAAAAACAAAAAATAATTCACAAAAATTCTCGCGCTTTCAAAGCGCGGGTCAAAATCTAGTTTCTTACTAAAGTAGAATTACTTTAACCTTTTGTTTGGCAATATAGATAACAGTTAAAAAAATATATAGTATTGTTTGAAAACATGGATATCAATATATTAAAAAAAAGTAATGGGCTTATGTTATCAAGAAAAATTAGAAATTCATTATATTATGAAAAATATATATATGGGCCAGCTTTGAAATATACGAAAATGGCTGACCCAATCTAATTACCTAAAAACATCTTTGTCTAAAATAATCGTAAGATAAAATTTAAATTTTATATACATATTTCAAATCAAAATATTAATTTAAAATTGATTTATATCAAAAATTGATTCAAAAATATACATATATTCAAAAATTGATTTTACTAAAATATTTTTTATAACCATTATAAAAATGTTTTAAATATATTTAAGAAAAATACAATACAAAGCAATTTCAAACACCAACGTAAATTACGATTTTTATATTTCATATTAAGTTTTAAAAATATAATATATATGATTATTTATATGATGATACATATAAAATATGATTACTTATATTATGGTAGGTAAAAAACACGATTAATTATATAATGACAGATATATGATATTTTATAGTGACATGAAAAAATAAATAACAACATATTTTTGCAATATTATATCTTCTATCTTATTAAAGTAGAAGTACCTTTGGCAATGTTTAGAAACAAAAATAACATAATTAAAAAGAAATATAATGTTGTTTGAAAATATAGATAACAGTATATTAAAAAACAAAATAATAGGTTTATGTTATTAAAAAAAATTGGAGTCCATTATATTTTTTTATAAATTATATGTTTAGACCAGATTTAAAATATACGAAAATGACTCATTCTAATTATTTTTTTGTGCAACTGGTCCAATTTAATTAACTAAAAACATATTTTGTCTAAATTAATAATTAAACAAAATTCAAAATAAAAATTGATTCAAAAATATACATGTATTCAAAAATTAATTTTTACTAATGTATTTTCCAATAACCATTATAAAATTGTTTTCAATATATATAAAAAATAAAATACCAAGGAACTAATAGATTGAGTGAACTTTTTTCTAATTTTTTTTATGGACCACCGAAATAGAATTAGATATACAATACTAGAAATAGCTAGAATATTTGGCTTACAATATTAAATAAACAATGAAAATAATAATAATATAGGAATGTATTAGTATTCCTTTATTCGTATTAAAAATACAATAATAGTCAAACAATAATATATAACGGGACCATAATTTTTAAAATCCAACAATTACCAATAATTTTTATAATATTCTTACAAATTAAAGTAAAGACCCGTGCGGACGCACAGGTCAAGATCTAGTAGTGTTATTAAAACTTGAAATGTGACCCTCCATGTAATATTTTCTTTATTTATTGGACAAAACTTAGGTTCACCCTCTTGGGTGAACTTTTAAATTCACCACCTTCTTATAACCAATCAAAGTGCTAACTAGAATATTAATAAAAATATTATTTTTTTAAAAAAAAATCAAAAATAATTGAAAAAAAAATGATGCCACTAACATAACTCTAAATCTTAAATTCTAAACTCAAACTCTAAACCCTAAATCCTAAACCCAAACTCTAAACCCTAAATCCTAAACTCAAACCATATACCCTAAACCAAAATCCTAAACCATAAATCCTAAACCCAAACCGTATATCCTAAACCTGAATCCTAGACCCTAAACCCAAACCGTAAACCCTAAACCCAAAAAGTTTGAATTTGAGTTTAAGGTTTACAGTTTGTTTTAGGGTCTAGGATTTGGGTTTGAGTTTAGAGTTTACGGTTTGGGTTTAGGGTCTAGGATTTGGGTTTATAGTATAGAGTTTGGGTTTAAGGTTTACTATTTGGTTTTAGGGTATATGGTTTGGGTTTAGTATTTAAGGGTTTGATTTAGATTTACGGTTTATAATTTAGGATTTAGGGTTTTGCTAGGCATCATTCTTTTTTCAACTATTTTAAATTTTCTAAATAATATTTAATATTTTTTTATTAATTTTCTAGGTGGCATTTTAATTGGTGGTAAAAGATGTGGTGAATTTAACGATTCATCGTACCTATGTTTTGTCCTTATTTATTGTATTTTCACAACTTTCTGACGAAGTCCAACGAAACAATCTATCTATCTATATCTTTATATATATAAAAGGGTTTGAATCCCTCCTAGGCCATCCAGCTCAGCATCCAGCTAGGAAAGTCGAAGTCTCTGCTTGCGACACGTGTCCATGCCTCTCTCTCCGCTGCGTTTCATTAAAACGAAAGGGACACGAGTTGGGCTTTGTGTCGTGCCATGGGCTTTTTTTGGCCCTTCGCTTTGTCAACCTTTTTTAAGGTCGTGGCCATTCTTGCGACAACGGAATTTCAATTAGGTTAAGGAGGACGACTTTTTCTGGTCAATCTCCGGCGTAAGCCGTTGTAGTGTCGAACCGATAGGATTTCTTCTCTCTTGCAATGGAAAATCAGCAACTTAACGGAACTCAAACCGGATTCAATCAATGTCATTAAAGTTTTCCTTAACTTCATCTCCCCCACTCCTTCCATGATTCTTCAGCTCCCACCTAGCTTCCAGTCGGTGAAACTACATATATAAATAGGTGAGTCTTGATTCTTCACATCATATAAACTCTAAAAACTTTTGTAGAGCACAATGGAAAAGTCGTCTCACCTGTGAGCTCTCGCAGGAAGCCCGAGACTTCACGGCGGAAGATAATCGTCGAAAAGGAGTGCGGCGCAGTAGGAGGAAGAAAGCGGCGGCGATGGAGGAGAGAAAGAGGATGAAAGCGGTTAAGAATAAAGAGAAAGCCTTTGATGATAATGAGGAAAGGTATTAATGGTGAGTTGGACGGAGGTTTCTGCATAAAGTAGGCCTTTCTGACCATCTCTCTCTGTTCTTCTCTATTGGTTTCAATTGGTCGATCTATCATAGGTATGCTTTTCTTTTATCGATGTGTCACGTTAGGTATTTCGTGATGCTGGTAGCTTTTATTTAAGGAATTCCTTGATTTAAAGGCTATTTCATTGGCTAGCTTGAAGCATTTTTATTTGCCGGTGGTTTCAGAGTTTACCGGCGTGTTTCTAAGTCGGTGGTGAATGTGTCTTTTGCATATGTGTGTTGAGAGTTCTTTTTGGGTTCTTTAGGTTATGCTTGATAGTTGATACTGTGGGACCTGATTTGCATGGTATCAACAATTCTGAGAAAGCTATTGTTCTTCTGAAGAAGCCTCTTCTGAAGTCCTTCCCGTTAATTATTGCCAACGTCCATTCTCTATGAGAATGAGTTGATATTATATATCTAATCAATGGTTTAGTTTGTTTGCTTTTAGTTAGTTTATTTTAAAATTCTTCTTTTTAAGTTTCATATCATGTATATGTAGTTCCTTATTATGTTTAACCAGGGAAGCTTGAAGATCATCAACCACCACCCCTACTTCAAATAGAGTTACAAAACGTAGACATATTCTCAGGTATTGATTCCTTAAACCTCCACATTCTTCATTCATTTCTATTAGCTGAAGAATTTTTATTTGTTTTGTTCCTATTGTCGGAGAGTAGTCGTCGATAGGTGCTCAGGAGGTGGTGACGGTGAGAGATCAGCTGGAGAAGAAGGAGCGAGATCCATGATTATCGAGTGAGAGGAGACAGAGCCAGAGATTAACGACGCACAAGCAGGTTAGAATAAACAAACCTTTGAACACTATCTACAATATGACAAACCGTAAGAAGAGCCTATGTAGTTTGTTGGATATAAAACAATAGCTTGATCAATTTCACTGAAACCAAAACAACTAATTTACGACTTAGAGACTTTGGACCTTGGAGTGAAGACCAGATCTCCAATCGAAATCAATGGTCAGAATCGTCTCCGCTTATGAACGACGGGGCCGAGATTCACACGTGTAACTAACCACTGTTCCCGTAAGGATCAAAAGCAAAATCGAGCTTGCAAGAAAATCCATAGCAATACCAGTGAGAGAGAGACCAGAACTCAGAGGTTTGTCCACTTTGGGTCAAGATCAGAGAGATAATACAATCATTTTTTGCAATGTGTAATCTTTTTATTCGTGTACAAACGTCAACTTTGCTTAAATGATTATCTTTCCTATGCCATTAGTCGGGTTGTATCAGTGAGGCCCAATTTTTTTTTCTAAAATTACAGGTGAAGCTAGACAAACAATTTTTTTGGTTAATGATATGACACTTACAAGGGAAGAAATTGGTTTTTCAGCTTTTTCTATTTATTATTGTATCTACTATCTTATATTACAAGGGGTCCTGATCACTCCAACTATGGAGACAATGAAGCTGGCCAAAAAATTCCCAATTCCATTTCCGGTTGCTAAGTTTTTACCATTCACTGAATAATGTAGTTGTCTTGCAACTTTTTAAATAACCAGTTCTGATTTTAGGTAGGTAAAGTATAATTGGTATACCTGGTAACTTTAGTATTTATGTTGTGATTATGAAACTTTTTGGTTAACCAGATTTTTGGTTTCGTACTGTTTTGGTATTATAGTGGAATCAGTCAAAAAATATATATAGCAACAATAAACACCACTATTACAATAAACAGATGTAATTTTTTAAATTTAACCAAGAAATGTTTTTTGTCTAAAGGTGAAAAGGTCAAAAGAAAAATAGGGAGACATCAAAAAAAAAATAGGGAATTAAAATTAAAATAAACAAACCGAATTCAATTGTAACAGTGAAGATTGAAGTAAATAGCAGTAAAGTCTAAATGATTACCGCAATAAACAACAATTCGATAAGAAATAAATAAAATCAAATAAAATAAACGAAACTCTCTTAATAAAAAAAATTATTGTTTTATTCAGAGAATCATAACTAAGCATGGTACTACACAATTTAGTCAACCATCTTTGATTCTCAATATTTAAATATCATATATAAGAAATAATTGTTCAAACATAATATATAACCCATCCACTAAAAAATTAATTTAAATATTTAACGAAGTTCAATGAACGAACCTAATTCAATTATAATATTGAAGATTAAAGTAAATAGCAGTAAAGTCTAAATGAATACAGAAATATATAATAATTCGATAAGAAATAAATAAAAGCAAATAAATAAATGAAACTCTCTTAATAAAAATTTATTATTTTATTCAGATTCTGAATCGTAACTAAGCATGGTATTATGCAATTTAGTCAACCATCTGTGATTCTCAATATTTAAATATCATATAAAAGTAAATAATTTATAAAATAATTGCTCAAACATAATATATAACCATCCACTAAAAAAAATCAGCTTATAAATTAGACAAACCTGTGATTTAAAAAAAACAAAAAAAATAGTGAACGCTCTAAATACTTAGTGTGAGTATTTTAAATGTACATAAAATAAATATGTATTATATTGTTTCTTCACTTACTCTAAATATGTATTCTATGGTTTCTTCACTTACTCACCCGCCCGCCCGTAGGGCGGGTTTACCCTAGTATATATATACTCCCTCTGGATTTAAATATAAGATGTTTAAGGTTTTACACACATATTAAGAAACAATAAATACAATATTTTAGTTGTTACTTTTTGATTATATCAATAAAGTTTCACCACTCATAATTTTACTTTTTAATTTATATTTAAATTTTAAAAATAAATACATTAATTATATCTCAAAACATCATACATTTGTATACAAGATAAAAATATAGAACATCTTACATTCGTATCCGGAGGGAGTATAAAGAAGGGTTTCCTTCTCTGGTAGAGTGTCCACGTAGGGTGCCACATAGATAACTCGTTTCATGGCATTTTGACACGTGTCTAATAAGAAAACTGCAGTGTTTCATTAAACTTTAACATTTTGGCCTCATCTAACCCTACGGCTGCAAGCCTGCAACGAAGAACGTGGAAACGGCTGTGTTCATAAGCAGAGGAGGAGAAGAGGCTTCGATGGACGACAAATCAGATCTACTCCATATGCAGATGGCTCATCTGCCGCTGCGTCTCTGGCTTCGCCGCTGCGTCTCAGGTGATGGTTTACTTGACATCTGATTCGACCTGCTTCACCCTTTTGTTTCTTGCCTTTGACTAAATTTGATTCCGATTGCAGGTGAATCTCACGAAAACTTAACCGAAGGCGTCAATCTTAAACCCGTTTCCTTCATGTCTCAGCTAAATTATATGTTGTGGGTATTCTTTATCGGAGATGAAATTCGTATATCTACTTCAGCTAATTCTTTCAACGAACTCCCTCCAACGCCCATGATCATCTCAAGGTAAAACCTTTTACTCTATCCTCTATCTCTTGTAATCTATCTTATCAGAGCTTGATGCGCGAGCATCACTGAGAGAAACGCATAGAAGATTGTAGAGATGAAAAATTGAAAAGATTTTGAAAGAAGACTCTTATCTGTAAATTACGATGACTCAATCTCCAAATTAAAATGGCAAAACCTTCTTTCAAAGCTGGTAAACATCCTCTTCACAAAATCTATTTTCAGGTGAATATGAGTACATAAATTTGTTTAACTGATTGTATAATATATTTCTTAAACCGAGTAGAATTGTGCTTTAGCGTCATGCGTATCCTTCATCTTTGTTTTTCTCTTTTTATATTATCATAGATTATCTTCTTGAATGGGAAAATACGTCTGTGTTATAGAATTTCACAGGTCTATTGGGTTTAGGTAAGTAACAAGTTGTTATAGGGATATATCATTCTCTATGTGCAGGATGGCTTTACTTTGCTTGGAGATACAATACTGCCACTACGTTTTCATCCGGCTGCGTCACTTACGGACCACACCTGTAGAGTTGTTTCTTTATATGTTGGAGCTAGCAGACTCTTTTCTGGTTCCGTGGACAATTCTATAAATGTAAGTAGTGACTTGGAAATTATATGTTCGTGGATTTGCTTTATCACCTTCTAAATAAGTTTTCCATGGATCGTTGTTGTTTATTTTGCGTTATGTTTATTTGGAGAGTCATATTGAGATGTGTAGGACATTGATATGTTGCAGTATTTGTTTTCAAGAACAACCAGCTAGCTTTCGAGTCTGCTGCGACGGATCTCCATCAGCTGCAAACAACGTGTTCACCCTAATCGCCGTTATCATATTTATGGGTTCTTGATCACTCCTTACCGCAGATTCATCACCGTCAAAGCTATTTTTATCAATTTCACAGTGAGACGACTTCACCAGAATGGATTTGTACCGAAACAACATCTTAACTTCTGTTTTCTTTTTTTTTCTCCCTCTGGTTTATCTGTTCTTTGCCGGCGTTTGTGTTATGGTAAAGGGCTTGGCGGAAGTTGCTTATGTGAAAAGAAGTCTGCATATCAAGCTATGATGAATACAACAATGTACAATTAGCTGAAGATCATGTAGCTCACCGCCATGCCCGTGCGTTGGAGCGTTCACAGATTTCAATCAGACTACAACTGAGCTCTCTATTGATGAGAAAGACAATATCTATGATTTTGAGAAGACTTATGAGGTAAGAATTTTGCAAAAAAAAATTCTTTTGGTTCTGTGACTGTTCCTGAATCAAGTAATGTCTCTTTCGACAACTGGATTTATTCCTGACTAGGGTCATGCTAATGCAATTATCTTATTGTAGAATGATGAGGACCAGATTGAAGCTTTGAGTTAGGACAGAGGGAAAGATGGAGGATACTTTTATGTCGATGAGAATTTGTAGAAAATTTTAAAGACAGGAAGTCAAGGTGCAGATCAAACATTGGTTAGCGTTTTAGAA